>NC_079209.1:18754486-18879486 GCF_026745355.1 Beta vulgaris subsp. vulgaris
TTTTGCGTCAATCTTATGTTCTTAACACGTGGCTTTTAATTTTCTATTATTTAATAACAACAAAATAACTTAATATAATAATAACAATGACATTTATAATGGTAACAACAAGATTAATAATAATTACCAATATTAATAATTAATAAGTACAACAACAATAACAATAATAATTCTTTTGAACAAATGTACTAGTAAATAATAATACTCCCTTTGTATTTTTTTATCTTTCTCACTTAGAATATTGACACTATTCACAATTAGAGATAATCTTTTAGATTTTTCTCAATATATAAGAAAAAATATAGTCATGTGTGGTCTTGTTTGATTCGTCTCAATGAGTACTTTATTAATATTCAATTATTATGATTTTTATTAATATGTAGTGAAAGATATTTAATAATAATGAGTTTTTAAATATAAGCATGATATGATCTGAACTGATCTTATCTGATCTGAACTTATTTTTTCTGATCTGATCTGAACTTATTTTTTCTGATCTGATCTGATCTGATCTAATTAGATCTGAAATAAGCAAAAATAAGGTGAACTGAAAATAGCCTAAAGAAATTAAACTAATTATTACTCCCTCCGTCCCAAAATATAGTTCCCATTTCCCTTTTTTCACGGTAATTTATGCAAGTTGGGATAGTAAAGATTTATTGTTTATTTAAATAAATGTTGTATGGGAAAAGATGATTTTAGGAGAGAGAATGGAGATAATTGGTGAAAGAGCATTAATTGTAACATTTTGGTTGAATAAACAAAGAAAAAAACAAAATTCAAGAAGCAAATAAATGATGGGACACGATTTTTCTAGGCAAATTACGGAAAAATGTGGAACTAAATATGAAAATGAAAACTATATTTTGGGACACCCAAAATGAAAATGAGAACTATATTTTGGGACGGAGGAGTACATTCTCTTCTTAATAACTTGAACCGTTATCTAATTCTCTTACAAGACCAAGCACTTCTCCTAATATTTAATTTTTTTAAAAAAAGAGACTAAAAAGTCTAAAACCACGGTGTATGTTTGTATGCCCGTGGTTATGGTATACGTGAATTCCCAAAATTCTGTACCTCAACTTCTCATTCCTCAAGACTCAAGGAGTCAAGGTCGACCCTGTCTTAATCTTTACCCAATCTCTCTCCTGTTTGTAACGCGCCTATTCACTCCGTCCCCTCCACTTCTTCCCTCCTCATTCAAACGTCAACGCCCGTACTTCCCACCCACCCACCCATCTACATTCTTAATTTCTTCCCCCCATTTTTCTCCCTAAAACATTTCCCCAAAAATCACCGACGCATATAAAAACTCACCAACCAAAACCCCTCATTTTCTCTCTCCTCCGACCACCTTCCGATCACCGGAAACTATGGATTCTCCGGCGACGGTTAGGTTTCCTCTCGGCCGCCAATCCTCCTACGCCGCGCTCGACAAACTCGACAACAACAACAATTACTCCGACGATGACAACGATATTATTCATCATCAGAACAATCGTCGATTACCGTTGATTGCCCTAACTGATGGATCATCTGATGGCACGGTTGAAGAACCCGAGGGAGAAGATTACGTTGGAGATGAGATTGATATTCCAGCAAGTGTCAAATTGATGTTTGCTGCACATGAAGGTGATGTTGATGGTATTAAAGAACTTGTTCAACAATCTGGTGCTGAAGTTAATTATCGCGATATCGATAATCGTACGCCGTTACATGTTGCTGCTTGTCAGGGTTACGTTGAGGTTGTTGATGTTTTGATTCAAATGGATGCTGAGGTTGATCCTAAAGATCGTTGGGGGAGTACGGTAATTATTACTCTTACTTTTCCTTCTTCAAGTTATTATGTAGTGAACATGGAAAATTACTAGTGTTCATGTTGTTCCTTTGACTTTTCATTTCTTTTAGTAGATTGATAAGTTTTTAGCTCTTTTTTTTTTCTCCTTTTGTTGTGAATTGATATGTTGTGGTTTTAGTGGACGTGCTTTTCGGATCATTTGAATATTCTTAAGAAAATGGATTAGGTGGAAAAAGAATATAATGGATTTGTGGCTTCTTGTTATTGAGAATATAATGTTATTTCGGACTTGGATACCCATGTCGAAGATGATTATATATCTAGTTTGTGAGAATTTTCCATGATTTTGGCCCAATATGAAGTGTAAGAGGTATCCATACCCCATGTGGACACGGGTATTTGAGGTGAGATGAAGAGTTTGAGTAACGTAGTGGGAACATAATGTTTTTTAAGTTTAATTGTGTCATTGATGAGCCTTATCTTGGCTGAAACTTAATGCCACTGATTTATTGTTCGTAGAGGGATTATTTTTAGATATAAGGTGAGCTGGAAAATGGTGAATATGGTTTGTTTTGATGGGAGGTTTCAGTTTGCTTGGTGGATATATGTGTTTTTCTAATTTAATAATGTGCGCGAGAAGATTTCAAAAAATCTATGTTACTCGTAATCGGGTACTCATGTATGTGTCTAAGTTTCCGAGTATCTCTTTGTGAAATTTCTTTCCATGATTTTGGTCCAAAATGAAGTGTAAGAGTATATCCATGTTAAACTGTTAAGTATATGACTTCTAAAAGAAAATTGTTGAGGATATGATAGAGGTACGTGAGGTAAAATGAAGAGTCCTACCGTGGGAGCATATCATTTTCCAAATTAAAAGTGTCTGCTCAAACAATTTATTAGGTTCTTTTAAGTGTAGATTTACTATGGAGGTGCTTAGGAAAAGGTTTGTACAGATTACCTTAGACGTACCTGAGATGTTGACCTTCACTTATGGGCAACAATTTTTAACCTAGGGTTTCTTATTCAAGCCGTACTTGGTTAGCTTTAAAACTTGTCCGTGCTTTAGCAGGTTGTGGTTTTATTTTGGAAATTTCAGAAGATGTTACCATAAATTTATGATAAAGTTATTTGATTAGCATTTCTTTAGTGGCAAGAATAATTTTCATAAATGTTCTTGGAATCTTCTTTCAGGCTTTGATTTTTAGTTGCTTTAGCTTTTATGAACTTTTAGTTGTATGGGAACTTTGTATCATCAGTTTATCATTGTAACAAAGTAAGATTCTGCCAACAGCCACTTGCAGATGCCATATATTACAAGAACCACGAGGTGGTGAAGCTTCTGGAGGAACATGGTGCAAAACCTCCGGTACGTCATGTTACCTATGCCTTATATTTGATTAACAAACTCAAAGAACACATGTTCCATCTCCTGTGCGAACTCTCCTTTTCACGATTTTGTTTTTTGAAAATTTATCAAATCATTATTTCCTTCGGCTTTGCCTCTTCCCAAACTCTACATTATTGTCTCATTGATCCAAACATGTGGAAAACAAAAAATCTAGACTGCATATATTTCCTATGCATTGTATTAGAAATTAAAACAATAAAATTTTGGTTCTCACTTGTTTTATATCAAAACTTAAAGCTTTAATGTTAGCCACACATTAAACAGGAAATTTCTATTACAAATCACAATGGCATTTGAATTTGTGCTTTATTTTTACAGTTCGATATTATTTATTTGGTACAAATTTGCATGTTGTCACACTCTTGCTCCAACTTTTCAGCTTGATTATTGATGATTTATCCTAAGTGATATCATTGCCATTAATTAGCATTTCAATTTTATTTTTCTATTTATCATACCGATCTCTTATTGTTCTTTTGCTTAAATTGTAAAATCTCTGTCATTTTCCTTATATAGCTAGCAGTTTATAGCTACATGATTAATTTTCCGTGCATTGAATGGATCCAACTACTAGTCAAATTTTATCTGTGCCGTGGTGTTTATGCTGTTAGTTTCACTTCACTTTAAGCTAAATTTCAGCGCTCTTTTGTCCTCTTTTGGTTGAATTACGAAATAGATGGCTCCTATGCATGTCAAGAATGCTCGTGATGTTCCAGAATATGAGATCGATCCTCAGGAAATTGATTTTAGCAACAGTGTTAACATCAACAAGGTAATCATAGTTATTATTTCAAATTTTTAGTCAAATTCCAGTCATCTTTTCTGAACTATGCTTTTTTTATTTTATTGCTTACACATTTGCATCTCATAGTAATTGCTGTTTGCAGTCTGTCTCCTGGATAATTCCAGTTATCTTTTTTTTGAAGTCTCTGCATGGTAGTGTATTGCTTATAAGCTTGCATCTTATAGTAGTTGCTTTAGCAACTTGTCTCCTGGATATATATAGCTTCTCACCCTGAACAGACGAGTTATCCTCTATCATAGACTCCTGTGCCCATAAGCATAGCAATGCCATGTTTTTGCAGTTTGGAAAATGAATTACGGACATGCTTTCTTCCTTTCCTGTTTTGGTTTTTAGGGAACCTTTCTTAGAGCATCATGGAGAGGGATAGAAGTTGCAGTGAAAAAGCTCGGGGATGAAGTATTCACTGATGAAGAGAAGTTGTGAGTGCTCTAAAGTTCTATGATTTTCTTTTCCTTCCCCTTATGCTCATATTCTATATGATTTTCTAACACGTTGATATAATTCAGGCGAGCATTTAGGGATGAACTTTCTTTGCTTCAGAGAATTCGTCACCCAAATGTAGTACAGTTCTTGGGTGCCGTTACTCAACACACACCAATGATGATTGTTACCGAGTTTTTACCCAAGGTTAGATCACCTAATCTCCATAAGTTCTTTTCTTCATTTATTCTGTGTCTTATTTCTGATATTTAGATTTATTCCATTAGTCCATTATCTTGTCTGGCAGTTCTGTACCTCTTTGTACTGATAGAGTGAATATAACAGCCTTTCGAGATGATGAACTATTCTACCCCTCAAGAAAAAGATGATGAAATATGCTTGAGGGCCTGAGCCCTGACTGTATTTGAACAAATATTTTCTTTTTGAGGGGATTTGATTTTAAACATGTACTTGAAAATTTTCATATATTGCTTTGCTGTGTACGCTACAGGGAGATCTTTGTGAGTTCTTGCAAGACAAAGGAGCGCTAAAACCTAGAACAGCAGTGAGATATGCACTTGACATTGCAAGGTATGCTTCTTTATTTTGATCTTGATTCAGTTATTAATTTATTAGGTTGCTTCTAGTAGTGGATTTTGGCTCATTAGTTGTTCAGACTTCAGACATAAAATTAAAATTATTGTGAACATGGACTCATGGACAGAAATGTTGAAAATCTGTGGTGCACTTTGTAAAATACTCATTTTTTGAATAGTACCATATTGAACTTTGACACTATTCACAAGATTCACTTTGAACTTGTTTTATTATGTATACATAAGGAAAAACATAGTGATGCAGGATCTTGGTAGATTAGTCCTATTATATAGTTCCATAAGATTAACTGTTTAATAATCTTTAGTCATACACAGTTAGAGATATTGATGTTCAAAATTGTGCATTGACAAGCGTGTGAAGGCCTTTGAGTACAACTGAGAAAAAGAGAAATAAATGTTTTTGAAGGAAAGCTAGTGTAAAGATATTGCGAACCAATTGTGCAGACTGCAGAATATCACTTCAACCTAACCAGGAAAACATTCCAATAGAAAAGTACCATATATAAAGCAAGCAGCACCACTCAATCCCTCGAGAACTGCCAACTAGAAATCAGGCTCCAAAAGCTCCAGTTATTTTCCTTTCCATGTATAAATCCCTAGGAATAGCCAGGCATGCAGCCTACTATAGCCATAGGGTTTTCTTCCTTATGCTTAGAGGTTTATAGAATATTGCTGATAGTGAGGTGGTCCTGAAGCTTTCTTGTTGCTGAGTGATTTCCCATTAACTGGTAGATGTGCTTAGTTAAATCTCTTATAGTTGGTCTTTCTTTGTGAATGATTCAGGGAAAGAAGGAATTCTTTAAATCTATTAACTGGATGTTTTTAAGACCTTCTAACTCTTTTGTTGTCCTTAGGCCTTCTCACTTAATTGGGGTCTTACACTGTTTAGATCTGTGGATATGATCCAATGTTGATCATGATTTAAGGGCTCTTGGACTGAGTATGACCCTAGTTTTGTCATAGATTCTTGGGTGCATGAAAATAATTTCATGTTTGTGGTTGAAGGATTTTGGTTCTTGTGGTAGTTGAAGACTTGAAGTTTCTTGAAGACAGATCCTAAAGGTAAGAAGGAGAATTATTGGAGCTTAAGGCGAACAAAGGCTGAATGTTTAAGCAATGGCTCTTTATATATTGAATAGTTGAAAAGCTAAGGGTAAGCACCCCCTTAGGAGGAGAAAAAAGCTCAGTAGTAGCTTAGAGAAGCTCATTTTGTAAGAAAAACAAAGGCATAGGTGAACAGGGGAAACATAAATTTGGTCTAACCTGAAGTGATGATAAAATGTTATGTACATATGTTACATGGCAGACAATCTAATTTTGTATATTCGTATATGCTATGTCTTTATGGGCACAGGTCAGACAGGACACTAGTTGCTGTACTTCCCTATATTGACCTTTGGAAACGTACTTGGATGCTTAAAATTATATTAATGATTTCATATTCCTACAGCCATGTAAACATGGCTGGCTGTTATGTTTGATGATAAAGATCAATTATGAATTAAGAGTGGAGAGCTGTAGTCTTGTCACCTTAACACCGATGATCGCCTAGGTCCAAATGAAACAAAAGAAAGGACAATTCCCAGTCAAGTTAGTAAATAAGGGACTCAATATAATTAATGGAATTTCTCACTATTAGTGTATACCTATGCCTCCAGGGTTAGGGGTGACTAATTTTTACTGGTCCTTGTCTTGCAGGGGGATGAGTTATTTGCATGAGATTAAACCACTTCCAGTAATACATTGTGACCTTGAACCTTCGTGAGTTCTCCTCCACCTCAACCATTCATATAAATTTAATATCATGTTTGAGTGATGTGCTAGCATCTACTCTTACACATCTTTATTCATATGAAAACTTCCAAACTTCCTTACTTTGGCTATCAACAAGATGACAGCAACATATTACGTGATGATTCTGGACACCTTAAAGTGGCTGATTTTGGAGTTAGCAAGCTGCTGAAAGTTTCCAAAGGACTTGATGAAGACCGGCCATTATCTTATGAAGATAATCCATGTAAGTGCTGTGCTGTATGATTAGTTGATAACTCTCTTATATGTCTATCACGCAAAAGAAAACATCAAGCCCTCAGGTGTGGAGGTTCACTTTCATTATCTGTTCCCATGCCACTTGATCAGAAATTAATTGCACTTTGACATCTCTCTCCTTCCCTGTATAGGCCGGTATATGGCACCTGAGCTTTTCCAAAATGAAGATTACAACACCAAAGTTGACGTATTTTCATTTGCTCTAATTCTTCAAGAGGTTTATATTTCTCTTCTCCTTCCATATTGAGTTCACGCTTTAAAGTTATTTATAAGAACAACTTTTTCTAATTTATATAGACTTAGTACCTTAAAGTATATACATCTTTCTATTGTTCTTTGAGTGATATTTTCTTATCTGAGAGATACCTAGTTACTATGTAGCCTCGACACTCTCAAGTCCCGTCATTCTAGTCTGTTTCAAGGTTCCAGGGGATTCAGCAAAGTTTCTCTGCTGTTCAGTAAGCTTCTATTTCATATGCTTCATCTGGTTTCAAAATACTTGACATAGAGAAAATGGAGAGTTTTTTAAAAAGGTAGAGAGAGAAAGTGGGGGACTACTGCTTTTGAATAAATAAACAGTTCCTAAGGAGAAACTATGGGTATTTCAAAGAAGAAAGTGGGGGACCACCAACTTTTTAAGAGTATTTTAGAAAGAATAGGAGTAAAAAGAAGTCCATAAATGGTATGTTGCAAATATTGTGATATTTCTATTTTGGGAAAGTGTAGCAAGTATTTTGGAACAGAGGTAGTACAGTTGCATCGCATCAATTGATTAGGCATTAAATCGTTTAGAATATGAGCATGATCGACAGAAATTACAAATGAGTGGATGTGAGGCCTTAGGGATCTATCATAGTTTGTTGTTTTCTCTCTTATAATGCATTTCCTCTGATTAAGCTTGACCTATCTTGTTTCTTCAGTTTTTAAGAAATCAAGGTTCTTTGGCAGTCTCGAGCCTACTATAATAATTTTCCTTGCCGTTGTGCATGTGAACCTTTGCATATATAATAAATTTTATGTCAATTCTCTGCAATTGGGTATCTCTAACTATGGTTTTGCTGGGTAAGTTTCTTGCTATCCGTACCATAGACACTGCCTTATTGAATAATTGATTAGGCACTGGGTGAATCCTGTCTTCTTTTTTCATTTAGTTTGCTTTTAAATGTAGATAGAGTATGTTATTCCAGACATTCTGAAGAATTTAGAGCTTTTTCTTACTGAAATACGAAGTAATTACGGAGAAGAGTCATTTAATTTGAACGCTGGGGACCAGTTGGTCACTTCGTCTGTAGGTATTACTCAGGCAGGCATGTGTTATCTGAGAGACACTGCCTTTCTTTCCCATAGCTGATTAGGTAGTGCATTGATTCTCAATGGAGAAGTTGTAAAGTCCCAGATGGAGTTTGTATTTTAGAATCCGTTATGCAGGATTGGGGCTTGGAAGTTTGATTTTGAAGTTACTACTTGTCGTAACTGATTAAAGTGCTTTAGAAAAAGTGTGTACTACTTTATCAGCTCTAAAGCATGATTTCTACTGTAAGAAGCAGCATTTTGGACGTATGTTTTAATTGCTTTTAGACTTTGTTGAAGATTATAATCGGTGCTGGCATTTCACTTTTGAATTTGCTTCAACTTGCTAAATGTATTTAATATGTGATGTATTAGATGATTGAAGGCTGTCCACCCTTTGCCTCAAAGGATGAAAAAGAAGCTCAAAAGGCATATGGTGAAAAGGAGCGTCCACCTTTTAGAGCGTCAGGAAAACTATATGCGCATGGATTGAGAGAGTAAGTGTACTTCTTTTAGTCCTTAATCCTCTTTTACACTCCATGCTATCTTAGCATAGCATGATTCCGAGCACGAAATGTTTTGTAGTTGACATGCATGTATGAATTGAACATTTTGGCAATCACTCTGCTCTCTACATGAATATTTTTATTATGAAATATGCTTCAGAGTGGTCTTTGTATATGATCAACTGCAAAGTTAGATGTTAAGTATTTTTTTCCCACTTTCCGGATTCTTCGTGGACTGAAAAGCTTACTCATTCTTGTTGGGCAGTGGACAGTGGCGGATCCAGGAATCTAAAAATAGTTGGTCACACCGTATGTAGCTCGGAATCAGATATGAAGACGGGTACGAAGATGGAAAACACAAAAATCAAAATTTAAAAAAGGGGTACGACATAGATTCGGATAAAAGAAAAAACAATTTAACTAAATTCAAAAAACGGGTACGACATAAATAAGTGACTTACTGAAAACCGACAACGCAGCGGCAAGGCACCACCGACAACAGTTGACCATATTTCAACATGAAACTAGAAATGCCCATTTAAACCACACGAACTACTTGGATGTGCAAGATTTTATATCATTCACATACAATACATCTACCATCATCTAATCAAGTATATATTCATCAAACTAAAACTCAATTACATCTAAAACGCCAATATTAACAAAAACAACCCTCGTCCTTCATTCATCCCTACTGGCTAATACACATTTCTGCAGATTTCTCGATTCACAATATCCAACACAAAATTCTTCATTCTTCTAAAACACCACCACCTGGAAATCAATTAAATTCCACATTCAAAAATTCACGTACAACCATTTGCGAAAACGACGCCTTTTTATAGTCTTTTGATTAATTCAATTGAATAAAATTACACAACAAAATAAGGATCTAATTCCTATCTTGAAAACTTAGAACATCAAAAGTAGATAAGTTTAATTGACAGAATTAAAACGTGATTTTAATAGCAATAAATAAATTGAAAACTGCAAATGACTATTGAAAAAAGATAAACAAAAACCTAAAAACAAAATAGCTCATCAAGATTCAAGAACAGTACCTCGAGGCTCGAGGTTGATACTCGATCAACAATGAAAGCCTGCGAATTGAAGACTTAGGGTTCGACTTCTTCGACAACCGCGAACAGAGAAATTGAAGATTGGAGCCTTGAAATTGAAGGTCATGAAGATCTGAAGATTTGAACTCACGTGTGGCCGAACGACTCAACCGCCGACGACGAAGGATTAGAGAATGACCGGACCGCCGACGTCGAAAAGTACAATGTGCTGAAAAAAATAGAATTAAAGCTTTAATTTTACTTGAGAAAATTGCGAAGACAGATCTTAGACAAACAATAAAATAGTAAATTTAATTCTAGGGTTCAACTAAACCCCAAAATCTGGAGATATAAAAGAGAATTCTCCCTCTAGTATGTGGAAGATCCAAGTTTTCAATCTTCTAAGCTTAAATTAAACTTTCTAATAAACAAACCTTCAAATTTTGGAAGATCTGAATTTCCGATCTCGCCGAAAAAGTTTAATCTGGCCGGATCAATTTGGGGGAAGCCGAAAGTTTAATCTGCAAAGGTCGTGAGATTCGAGAAGGAGAAAGAGAGAGAAAGAGGCGGAAGAATTAGGGTTTAGCGTGAATGAATGAGCAGCGCTGCTTTTGATTTTTTTTTTTTCAAAAATATTAGTTGGTCACGTGACCACTTGGGACCACATGTAGATCCGCCACTGGCAGTGGATGAACCTACTAGGAACATTTAGTATAACACCCATTTTAACTGAGAATTGGAGCATTCACCTTGGATTTCACAAAGCTTTAAGTCTCTAAATATTGTTGGGGAAAAGGTGTGTCCTAGAGCATCTCCTGCAGTGGAGTAAACAGCTGATGAATTTAATGAGGTGTCTTAAATTTACTGCTGGCATTTGCACAACTCCAAAGCTAGTGATTTCTTAAGCATGAAATCCTCTATGCATTCAGGTGTTGCCTTCTATATGTATGATATAGGTGCTTTGTATAATTTGTACAGGGTAGCATATAACTATGCTTAGAAAATAATAATCTAGAAACCTACATTTATGGAGATATTCGAGTACCTAAACTGTGATAAATTGACTCAATCTGAAAAGTAACGGAAAAGGGACCCAATTCATAACCAACCTGAACTGAACCTGAACTTTCCAGACCCTAAAGGCCTAAACTGTCCCGTTTGACATGGTTTGCTTGAGCCTGCAGCTCGTGTTGTACGCTTAACAAGAACCTGATACAATGAAAATACTGATCTCAATGTAAATATTAAGGTTATTCTCCAGGTTTTTGGCTAGATGATTTCCTGTGGTTGTGGGCCTGTGGCATACCCTAGCAGGTGTATTAAGCACTGAAAAATCATGTTATAGAACCATGAGCAGATTTTCTAGGGTAGGGCTGATGTCATTTACTCATTTTAGATTATCAAATATTTTACTATCTGTATGAAATTTCTGCTATATCTGTATGAACATATTAGATTTGTGTCTGCAATCAGGTTAATCGAAATGTGCTGGAAAGAAGATCCAGCAAAAAGGCCAACTTTCAGAGAGATAATTGCGAAGCTTGACCATATGTACAATAATCTTGGTCGTAGAAGGCGTTGGATAAAGGTATCTTTTCTCGCCTGTGTTCCTCCTACTTATCGGCATCTTATCATTTCTTGGGTGGGGTTGGGGTGGGGGAGGGGAGCATTCATGACCAACTGACCATAGAGAGGCGTGGCTGCTTTTGTCTTGCAACGAAAGATGTGCTGCATTGGCATCCAAGTATTAATGGGTCGCGCTGGGATAGCGCACAAATGAGCTGGGTTAAAAACAAAACGCAACTGGGCCGGGCCATTTGTCTAGCCTGACTTGATCTGTCCTGAGCTCAATTTGACTTGGATATGGTGAAGGGTCCACATTGTTAATTCATCATCACCAGGGACCTACAACATTCTTAAATAAAATCATCTTCAACTCTTAACTATCTTTGCATATAACAATGTCATATTAGGATGTTTTGGTAAGAACTTTGTTAAATTAAACATCAGTAATTACAAAACTTGTAGGATAGCATTACAAGAAAAATTTCCACAAAGATTAATATAAGGCAACCTGAACAAATCCTCCAATTATACATACAAAGATCAAAAGACAACGTAATGAGGGATTCCATACCTGAAAGATATTTTAAGCCTTTTTAGGGGATTTGCCAGCCTTGGAGACTTTAGAAAATAGTATAACCTTGTTGGGTTTTTTTTTGGGGGGGGGGGGGGGGGGGGAGAGGGGGGGAGGGAATTAAAGTGCAGCATAATGATAAGATATAGAAGTCTTCAATTATAAATAACAAAAAGGTGCGGAATAAATTGCCTAGAAATGAAGGATATAAGTCTCATTCATTCTAATCATTATCGCCTCATCACATGAGCTAGAATCATGTTTGATGTTTAGAAGAACTGGGAACGGTATGCTCTTCACCAAGCCACGATCTTTAATAGACAGTAATGCCTTTACAATCTTTGGGTTCAAGAAATTAGTGTAATCAAGGTAATCTCATTGCATTTTGATGCCAAAACTTGTACACTTAGATCTTGGCCCATAACAAGAGCTCTAGGTGATGCCAAAACTCTTAGTATATTCTAACTCCAAGTTCAATGTTCCTCCAAATACAAGCCAAGTTGCTATGAAAGACAACTTTGAGGTTACACATTCGTTCTTATGAAAAAAGAGAACCTGTGGTATGTTTTATTAGTCTTTGACCTCAGGTCATCCTATACCCCTAAATTTTGCTAAAAATCTATCATATACCTTTAATGATTGTCAAATACCAAGTTGTTGGTTAACTCTTGGAACATTTAACTAGAACTTCAAAATCAATTACTTCCTCTTTTCCCTTTAACTTCTCCACTAATCTCAACAAAATTTATTGTTTTAGCCAAGTGCTCGAAGGGTCTTTAGACATTTTTTTTGCACTTGCTATTCAGCAAGGGTATATGGTGGATTTATTAAAGATCTGAGGGATACACGTGCGATTTTTAGAACTTGAGGGTATCTTTTGCATTCTTGAAACCATCCTATGACTTTTATATTATGTTTCATTGTTCTCCGTAAATGCTTGATAGATGTTTGGGGTTTCACCACGTCGTAAATTTATAATGGTGTAAGTGTGCTCTATCTATTTGGTGTCCCACTAAATCATGTCTTCTAACCTCACAGCATTTTTTGACTGATCCAGAACTATAGTTGTTCAGGATTCCTCTGTTCTAATATAGTAGTGGTCTCAGGAAGCTTACAATAGTTGATTTCATCTCCTCACTGGTTGACAAAGTGTCAAACTTGAGATGTGATTGTTATTAAAAATTCTCTGACTTCAGATTGTGGTAATCAAATTCCAATATACCTCTTATTGCTCTGCAGTAGTAATAGGCAGTTAATAGTCGTGAGACCTGGAATTGAGAAGAAATATCCTGATTTCAAGACTAGCGCCTTAAGTTAGGGCTGAAAGATCCTCTATACTATAGAGCGATGATCTCAAATTATTGCCCCCAGTTATGCAATGGAAATATTCTGTTTCTCAATCTTTGTTGATATCTGATGATTCTTCACTAGTTGTTTTTCTGTTTCTGTTCTTGCTATGGAGTGATGATCTAATGGCTGGTATAGTGGTATTGGTATCTTCATTGATCCTCATAAAAATTTATCTCCTTCACTGTTTACAGGTTAGGCCACTGAAATGTTTCCAAAGAAATGAATCCAGCCTTGGCAGTTCATCTTATGCTATGTGACTGCTATTTATTCTTCTTCAACAATTCCAATAACAATCAGGCGTGCAGAAAATCATTGTCCCATAAATTGGAATGGGAATTAGTTGAAAGTGTAGCAACAAGCTAACAGGTTTGTCCTTAGAAGTCCATGATAAAAAAAAGAAGCAGCTGAAGAGCAAAAGCAATCATATGACTGCTTTTAGTAAGGACTTCCCTTGTAACACTAACTCCGTCAGTTCTCATATTGTGTTATATATGATTGATTTAATACTTGGTGTTCGAAATATGTGCTTTTATCGATAAGAGGGAGTATAGGAGAGTGTAGCAAATTACCGTGTGCATCAAATATTACCGATTATATGATCTGGCTGTTGGACGTTACAGGAATATGAGGTTGTCCTGTTTCTTGTGTAAAATTAATCTCCTCTTCATTGCACATGGCAGAAGATCAGATTTTGTGTTGTTTTCACCTTCGTCAAATAATTATAAAATTTGTTCTGTATGATGTGCACCCTATTTGCAAAACAATTGTTCCGCCAACTCTGCCCACTGCATCAATTATCACTTGGGTGATGTTGTGGCAAATAAGGTGAATGCTGTGCTGCTACATCACTTGACATGCCCACTGATTTACTCAAGTTATCCTAATGTTACATTGCTCATATTCAAAGAATCGGTACGCGAGAATGTGCAGATAACAAGCTATGTAATGTGGATCCGACTTGAAACATTTGTAGGAGCAAACATGAGAAGCCTGCTTGTGCACGCATATGCATACTTTTCACTCTGAGTTATGTAAGCTGAACTTAATATTATTGAGCAAATGTTTGCAAAATGGAGATGGATTCAATTTCAAAATCAACTCCATCATATCGTATTATTTTTTGTCATTTAACCAAATCGTTTTGTCCATCGATTAGTTTTGGCACAAATACTCTTTAGTACAAGTTTTAATGTGTGAAAATATGCCTTGAATCGTTATAGTAGAGCTATCTAGGATTTGGCGATTCGCGTTCTTCAGCACGAGTCGCGGCCAAGTTGCCGAGGACTAATCGCGACTTGCGGTTTTGTGGATTTTTTTCGATACGCGTTTTTCATTAAGCGTTATTAGACGGGTTAAGTTTTTATTTGATCTAGTATCGTTTATTCGACTAAGATAACATATATAACATCTGTAACTCTATTTTTCTCATATCATCATTAATAAAATATTCTCTCTCTGCTGTGGACGTAGCTAAATTGGTGAACCACGTAATTTTGTTGTCTGTTTTTATTGTTTTTGCATTCGTTATTTGTTTCTCTCTCACGTCCGTTATAACAAATCGGTATAAGAGCTTTGTGTTCGATCTGTGTGAGAAAGATGTCTGTAATGAATGTCAAAATTAATAAATTTACTGGGAGGAATAGTTTTAGTCTGTGGAAAATCAAGATGCGGGCTTTACTGAAGCAACAGGGGTTGCGAAAATCGTTGGCAAAGAAGTCAACAGATTCAGTTACCGCTGAGATGACCATTCTGGAGGAGAAGGCTCATTCAACGATTATGTTGTGTCTGGCAGATGACATAATCACTGAAGTCGCGGAGGAAGATACCACATCTAGTTTGTGGTTGAAATTAGAGAGTTTGTATATGACAAAATCTCTAACCAAGAAGTTGCTTTTGAAGCAACGTCTGTTCAGTCTGCGAATGCAGGAAGGTATGCCTCTTAGAGATCATCTAGATCAATTAAACACAATTTTGCTAGAATTGCGTAATATTGATGTGAAGGTGGAGGATGAGGATGCCGCTTTAATCTTGCTTGTTTCTTTACCTATATCATATGAAAATTTTGTGCAATCTTTCATTGTTGGTAGAGATTCTGTGTCCCTAGAAGAAGTTAGATCATCTCTGCATACTAGGGAATTGCGCCATAAGGCATCTGGTGGTAGTACAGGTAATGATAATCGATCTTCTGGGTTAGTGGCCAGTAGTAGTGGTAAAGGACATGGTAAAAAGAATTTTAAGAAATCTGGAAATTCGAAAGGGGGTCCTAAACCTAATGATGTCTGTAATTACTGTAAGGAAAAGGGGCATTGGAAAAAGGAATGTCATAAAAAGAAGCATCAGGAGAACAAATCTGGGTCTGGTTGCTACAGACCCAGATTTGTTCTCCTGATGATCTTGCTGAGGATGATCTTGCTCTATTTGCTAATGATCAAATACATTGTAGTAATGTGTGGGTTCTTGATTCTGCAGTGTCGTGTCATATGAGTCCTCGTAGGGAGTGGTTTACTACTTATGAGCAGGTAGATGGGGGTAATATTTCAATGGCTAATAGCGCAGTCTGTAAGACATTTGGAATAGGCTCTATCAAGATCCGGACTCATGATGGTACTTTCTGCACTTTGAAAAATGTTAGGCATGTTCCACATATGACTAAGAATTTGATTTCACTTAGTCTATTATACAGTAAGGGGTTCAGTTTCAGAGGTGGTGGTGGAGTTGTATATGTTTGCAAGGGCTCAAAGGATGTATTGAAGGGGGGTCAAGTGTGGTACTTTGTATATTTTGCAAGGTTCTACTCTCTTAGATTCAACTGCTGTTGCTTCGTCTGAAATTCAGAAAGGGGGTATGACCAAGCTATGACACATGAGACTTGGTCATATGAGTGAGAGAGGAATGCAAATCCTCTCCAAGGCTGATCTTCTGGGTGGCCATAAGGTCACAAACCTGGAGTTTTGTGAGCATTGTGTTTTTGGGAAATTACATCGTAGAAAGTTTAATTTCCTAAGGGCATTCATAGAACAAAAGTTACTCTGGATTATATCCATTATGATTGCTGGGGTCCTTCACGCGTGAAGTCTTTGGGAGGTCACATGTATTTTGTTTCTTTCATAGATGATTAGACTTGGTTAATTGTCATGAAGTTAAAAGGTGAAGCTTTCAAGAATTTTAAGTAGTGGAAGGCATTGGTGGAAAATCAAACTGGGAAGAAGATCAAAAGGCTACGAACTGATAATGGTCAGGAATTTTGTCTGCCTGAGTTCGAAGAGTTCTATAAGAATGAAGGGATTACTAGGCATCACACTCTCAGAAATACACCACAGCAGAATGGTGTAGCAGAAAGAATGAATCAGACACTTCTGGAGAGAGCTCGGTGCATGCTCTCTAATGCTGGCATGACTAGAAGGTTCTAGGGAGAAGTCGTCAGTACAACATGTTATCTGATCAATCGTGGACCTCATTCTGGGATCAATCTCAAAACACCATATGAGATGTTGTCAGGTAAGCCTGTAGATTACTCAGATATGCGAGTTTTTGGCTGTAATGTTTACTATCATGTGAATGAAGGTAAGTTAGAACCAAGGGCTAAAAAGGGAGTGTTCGTGGGTTATGGAGATGGAGTAAAGGGTTATATAATTTGGTCTCCGTCTGAGGGAAGGGTTATACTTAGTAGAAATGTTATCTTTGATGAAAATTCTATGTTTAATCCTACTGTGACATCCATTGTAGTATCAGATAGTGGTAGTGTTGATAAACAGGTGGAGCAGCAAGTCACTCATGATGAGAGTGATGACTATCAACACATTGGTTCTGAAGAACCATCATCTTCCATACCAAGTGAGGAGGCGCCTAGCCTGGCTCGGGAGCGTCCTATACGGACAAATATTGGGAAACCTCCAAACAAATATGGTTTTGAAGATATGGTAGCTTATGCACCGCAGGTTGCTGAAGAGGTGGATGTTTATGAGCCATCCACATATAGGGAAGTAGTTACATGTACGAAATCTACCCATTGGCTTGCTGCAATAGGGGAAGAGATGGAATCACTTCATAAGAACGAGACTTGGCAGCTTGTGTCTAAGCCTTCAGGGAGAAAAAATGTTACTTGTAAATGGGTTTTTAAGAAAAAGGAGGGGATAACATCTGAAGAGGGGGTTAAGTATAAGGCTCGACTGGTTGCAAGAGGGTTCACACAAAGGGATGGTGTAGACTACAATGATAATTTTTCACCTGTCGTCAGACATACTTCCATCAGGGTGCTACTAGCAATAGTTGCACATCAGGATTTTGAGCTTGAGCAGCTAGATGTAAAAACAACTTTCTTACATGGAGAGTTGGAGGAGGAAATATATATGGCTCAACCAGATGGGTTCCAGGTTCCGGGAAAGGAAAACAGTGTTTGCAAGTTGAAGAAGTCCTTATATGGGCTAAAGCAGTCTCCAAGGCAATGGTACAAGAAGTTTGATAGCTGTATGATGGAGCTAGGCTATAACAGGAGTTCATATGATTAATGGGACTTAAGTCGGATGTTTAGAGATTGAATGAACTTCTCAGTGCTGAATTTGAGATGAAGTATTTTGGTGCAGCATTTGGGTATGGAGATTTATAGGGAGAGGGCTCAGGAGAAATTTTTCTTGTCATAGAAAGGTTATATTGAGAAGATATCGTCAAGGTTTGGCATGTCAACATCAAAACCTATAGATACTCCAAGTGCTTCAAATAGTCACTTGTCTGTAGCTTTTGCACCTAAGTCTGTTGAGGAGAAGGAGTACATGAGTCGGGTTCCGTATGCTAGTGTAGTAGGGAGCTTGATGATGCAGTCAGTGTGGTTAGTAGGTTCATGAGTGATCCTAGTAAGGACCATTGGCAGGCAGTCAAGAGGATCTTTCGGTATCTTAGAGGTACGTCAGATATTGGTCTCATCTATGGAGGTGATATGGCATGTTTAGTTGCAGGATATTCTGATTCTGATTATGCTGGAGATGTGGATGGTAGAAGATCTATGACTGGTTATGTGTTCACTCTTGGTGGTTCTGTGGTAAGTTGGAAAGCAACTTTGCAGCCTAATACTGTAACTTTGTCTACTACTGAGGCAGAGTATATGGCCTTGACGGAAGTAGCTAATGAGGGAATCTGGTTAAAAGGGTTGATCAGTGATTTGGGTCTACATCATGATCAGGAAACTGTGTATTGCGACAACTTAAGTGCGATATGTATGGCCAAGGATCAAGTCCATCATGAGAGGACTAAACACATTGATGTCAGGTATCATTTTCTGAGAAGTGAGACAAGGATTAAGGTGAAGAAGGTAGGAACTGCTGATAAACCTGCTGATATTTCACCAAGCCGGTTCCGCAGAATAAGTTTCAACATTATTTGGACTTACTCAATGTCCTTGGCCCGTCTTCTTCCCCTGGGAAGAAAATGAAATCAGTAGATGAAGTGACTGGAGTGGATGCGATAAAGATTTCGAGTTCAATCAAAGAAAAGGAAGTGGCTGAGGACATGGAGGTTAATGAGGTGGTTAATGAGGATACTGTCCAGGGATCAATGACAACAATGAGTAATCAGAAATCGACGGCGAAGGCAGTTCTATCGGATTGGCTAAACGTAATGAGGAGTGGAGATGTTGTTCCAGAACCAGCAAAACGATTGTCCTGGGTTGATGAAGCTGAGGGAGGTCAAGTTAGTAATCTGATTATTAATATTGTTGTTATTGATGGTGATGATATAAAAGAAGAAGTAGAGTATTGCTCTTCAGCTGTTGTCTGTCATGTATTGGGGGCTAATCCTCCTTTCAATGTCATGGATGGATATTTTCGGAGGATTTGGGGTAAGCTTGGGATAGATAAGATTGCGGTGGTCAACAAGGGAGTTTTTCTTGTTAGATTCAATACTGTAGAAGCCAGTTTAAAGGTAACAACAGAAGGTTACCAATTCTTTGATCAAAAACCACTCATAACAAGACTCGGGGACCCTGATATGCCTATGGAGAAAACTAATGTGGATATGGTGCCAATATGGATTAAAATGGCAGGGTTGCCAATTAAATACTAGGGGGAAAGAAGCTTGTTTAAAATTGCTGGATTAATTGGACGCGCTGTTAAAATGGATGAGGCAACAAAGGCTAAGGATCGTTTGAGCTATGCGAGATTTATGGTTGAGGTCTCTATGAAGCAACAGTTGCCACACTCTATAAGCTTTTGCAATGAGTATGGGAAGATGGTGGAGCAAAAAATAGAGTATGAGTGGAGACCAGTGGTGTGTAAAAAATGCTCTGGAGTAGGGCATAATGAAGATGATTGTAGGAAAGGAATTGGGAAGAAAGTTTGGATACAGAAGAAGAAAGTTGTAATAGATCAAGAAGGCTCCACAGCAAGTGCAGGCAGAGGTGGTGCCCATCCATAATCCATTCAATGCTCTATTGGATGATGCGGCAGAAGTTGGTGAGGATAATGTTGAGAAGGCAGTAGAAGGTGACAAGGGGGGGGGGGGAGGACTGAGGACAGCTTGAAGAATATGGAGATCATGAGTGCACAGGGGCAGGGGATGGTCACCCCTAGTCCTAATGGATAATATATTAGCATGGAATATAAGGGGGCTGAATAACTGTGTCAAACAACAAGAAGTGAGAAAGTTCATTATCTCTCACAATGTAAAGTTATTTAGCCTCCTTGAGACTAGGGTAAAGACACCAAAAATGGGTCAAGATTACACAAACTTATGCCCAGGTTGGTGCTTTACTCATAACAACTCGTGTCATAATAATGGTAGAATAGTAGTTGGTTGGTGGCCTGGGTCATATCAGGTAAACATTAGATTGATGAATAGTCAGTTTATTCACTGTGAGATTAAACCTACACAAGGGGTTAGCGAGTTCAACTGTACCTTTGTGTATGGTTTTAATGATCAGATGAGTAGGGGAGAGCTATGGAAGGGGTTGAGAATGATTGCTAGCAATTGTAGAGGTCCTTGGGTGGTGATGGGAGATTTCAATGCTCTCTCTAGTGTGGAAGATAGAATTGGAGCTGCTGTGAGAGTTGGAGAGATTGCTCCTATGTTGAGTTGCATTAATGACTATGGGCTAGCTGATATTAAAGCAACTGAGAGACATTTCACATGGAATAACAAGCAAGATGGTTTGGCTAGAGTGTATTCTAGGATTGATAGAGGTTTAGCTACTACTTCATGGATGGAAACTTTTGAGCTGGCAGAGGTTGTGTTCCTACCTGAAGGGAACTTTGATTATGCACCTGCCTTGCTGAGCTTCTATCCTGAAATACAGCAAAAGCAGCCTTTTAGATTCTGTAACTATTGGTGCAATTACCTTGAGACATTGGAAGCTATACAGAAAGCTTGGAGACTGAATGTTGATGGCAGTCTGATGTTTCGAGTGGTGGAGAAAATTAAAGAAGTAAAGAAGGAGCTTAGAGCGTTGAAGCTGAAGGGGTTTGAAGATGTGGAGTGTACTGAGCTGAGGACTAGAGCAGAGCTAGAGAGTATACATCATGAGCTCTATGCTAATCCTAGTGATGCTTCCATCAGTAGTAGAGAGAAAGAAGCTAGAGAGAAGCATAGGAATGCTCAAAGGAATCTGAATGCTATGCTGCAGCAAAGAGCAAAGATCACATGGCTCAAATGTGGAGACGAAAATACAAAGGGCTTTTATCAGGCCATTTAAGCAAGAAGAAGCAGGAACAAAGTTCATGCCATTCACAATAATGCAGGGGAGTGGGTGAATACCTAAGAGAAGGTAAATGAAGCATTTTTTGATTTTTACAAAACTCTTTTCTCTGCCAAGCAACAGGATAAACCAGTATATGAACTGTTGTTAAGTAAAGGGAAGAAGCTTAATGAGGATCATATCAGACTGCTGAATTGTCCATTTACTAAGGAAGATGTAAGGAGAGTAATTTTCAATATTCCAGATGATAAAGCACCTGGTGCTGATGGAATGAATATTTGCTTCTTTAAACATAGCTGGGGGATTATTGGAGATGATGTTGCTACTGCTGTTCTGGATTTTTTTTAAGACTGGTCAATTACTTAAGGTGATTAATGTTACCACTCTCACAATGGTCCCTAAGGTACAATGCCCTACAAATGTCTCTGAGTACAGACCCATTGCTTGTTGCTCAGTACTGTACAAATGTATTACAAAGCTTATGAGTGAAAAGCTTAATAGAGTGTTGCCAGACATTATTTCTCCTAGTCAAGGAGCATTTGTTTCAGGGAGAAGTATTGTTCATAATGTGATGTTGTGCCAGGACTTAGTTAAGTCTTATAAAAGAAGGGGGTATAGGCCTTGCTGTATGATGAAACTTGATCTCAAGAAGGCTTATGACACTGTTAACTGGCAGTTTTTACAACAAATGCTTGAAGGAATGGGATTTCCAAGGCTTATGGTGCAGCAAATTATGAACTGTGTGACTACCCCAAGATTTTCAATCATGGTTAATGGAGCTCCTACAGGTTTTTTTTTAAGCTCAAAGGGGTTTAAGGCAGGGGGACCCTATGTCCCCCCTCCTATTTGCACTCTGTATGGATTACCTAGACAGAATTCTGAAGTATGTTGGTGAACAAGAAGGGTTTAAGTACCATACCAGGTGTAGAAACATGAAGCTAACCCATTTATGTTTTGCAGATGACCTTCTCCTTTTCTGTAATGGAGATTTCAGGTCTATCTACACCTTGTTGCAAGGTTTTGAAATGTTCTCTCATGCCTCTGGGTTAGAGGTTAATAAGAACAAGTCAGAAATTTATTTTGCAGCAATGAAAGCTCATGAATTTAAAAGAGTCACTAATGTTAGTGGATTCAAGGTGGGTAATCTCCCCTTCAGGTACCTTGGAGTTCCCATAGCAACCACTAAACTAAAAGTTGGTGACAGCCAGTTGATGATTGAGAGAATGGTCAGTAGAGTGAGAGTATGGAGTACTAGACATCTCTCTCTAGCAGCTAGAAGTCAGCTTGTAAATAGTGTGTTGATGAGTATTCATGTTTATTGGGGGTAAATTTTTTGTAATTCCAAAAGCTGTGTTGAAAGAAGTCAATAGCATTTGTAGGTGCTTTCTTTGGAGTGGGACTCATAATGCTACAAACCCTGGTGTAGTGAAATGGGCAAACCTGTGTAATTCAAAGAGTACAGGGGGGGCTTAGAATAAGAAACACAGATCAGTGGAACTTAGTGGCTATTAGCAAGTTGGCTTGGAGTGTTGCTATGAAAAAAGATAACTTGTGGGTGAAGTGGGTGAGTGAAATTTATGTTAAGGAAGCAAAATGAGAGAGTTATGTGGCCCCCACCAATGCTAGTTGGGCTTGGAAATACAACTGTGAGGCCAAAAATACTCTCACCCAGAAATTGAGTAGTGCAGCTTGGATGACAGATGATGCATTTAGCATCAAGAAATATTACAAGGAGCTCATGAGAGATGAAGTAAAAGTTCAATGGAGCAGGATGGTTTACAATAGGTTCTCCCTTCCCAAGCATAGAATGATTATGTGGCTTGCTGTCCAAAATAGACTCAAGACTAAAGACAGGTTGCTGATGATGCGCATTTGCAGTGATGATACGTGCACAATTTGTGGGCAGGGGATTGAGACTATTGATCACCTTATGTTCAGGTGTATCTATAGTAAGCAATGCATAGAAAAGGTTATGGAATGGCTGGGGCTTCAATGGTACAACAGAAGTTTAAGGCAACTCTGCCAGTGGACTAGATGCAGATATAAAGGTACGAAGATTCAAAGGAATGTGGTGATTGCTTCAATAGCTACAACAGCTTATCACATATGGAGGATCAGAAACATAGCCTACTGGGAGTCTTCAGTGCAAAGGATAGAGAAAACTGTGCAGGAGATCAAGTATACTGTAAAGCATAGGAGCTGCAACTTTTAAGCTCTAAAGCTACGAATAGAGATAGAGAATGGATTGAAAGCTTGTAATTCTGGGCATGTCCAGTTAGTTTGATATGATTGCTTTGCAATCTTAGGTTGTTTGTTTGCGTTGGGCTCTAATATTACTTAATTTTAAAAAAAAAAAATGTTCGTGATTGTTAATTTCCCTCTTGGTGCAATTCTGGGGTCCTTAGGGGCTAATCTGGTTTGGTTGTCTTTTGGGACAAATCTGGTTGAAGGGAGATTCTGGGCGTTGTGATCAATGCGTCTGTTTTTGGGTTTTATGGTAAGAGGATTCAAGTCAAGGTGGAGATTTGTGAAAATATGCCTTGAATCATTATAGTAGAGCTATCTAGGATTTGGCGATTCGCGTTCTTCAGCACGAGTCGCGACCAAGTTGCCGAGAACGGACCGCGACTCGCGGCAGGCACTGCGACTCGCGGCAGGCACCACGACTCGCGGCAGGCACCGCGACTCGCGGCCAGTTTTGTGACTCGCGGTTTTATGGATTTTTTTCGATACGCGTTTTTCATTAAGCGTTATTAGACGGGTTACGTTTTTATTTGACCTAGTGTCGTTTATTCGACTAAGATAGCATATATAACATCTGTAACTCTGTTTTCCTCATATCATCATCAATAAAATATTCTCTCTCTCTGCCGTGGGTGTAGCCAAATTGGTGAACCACGTAACTCTGTTGTCTGTTTTTATTATTTTTGCATTCGTTATTTGTTTCTCTCTCACGTCCGTTATAGCATAATGGAAGTGAAGAAGTAGATGAAAGAGGATTAAAAAGTGGGAGTACGAACAGCGGAAGTAAAAAAAAAAGTAGAGGGGAAAGGGGGATTAGAAAGAGGGAGTACAAACAAAGCAGCTCGTCCCGATCCCAACCGTTCATTATCCTCCCATTTGTCTTCCTTGTGATTTGTAATTGTCATGTTCATACTAAGGCAAAAATAGCGGTCTTCGGACTATCTACTCTTTTGTCCCCTTGTGGATACCTACTTTTGTTTCACCATTTTAGCGCTTAAACTATTTTTTTTTTCCGGGCTATGTTTCGGGCCAGTTACAATAAACAAATATGTTATTATCTTTAAATTTCATAATTTAATTTGCTATTTTTCATATTTTTTGTCCATTAAGAAATTGAAAAATTCACGTCACGACGTGATAAGTAAAAAAAATTCAAAGGTTTGAGATTGAAAACAATATCTTAAAAGGAATTGTGGTAAGAGAATATGACATTGATATTCTCTTGTAAGTTATGTAATAAGAGTACGTATACACTTGTTTAAGTCTTTTGAGTTAATTAGAATTATTACAAGACATAATCATATTGTATTTGAAACATTAGACAACAAAGTCATAGTGTAGTGATGGTTAAATTCATACTTTTCATTTCAAAGGTCATGTGTTCGATATCTTGTATATACACACTTTTTTAAGAGTGAGGAGTACACGTAGACATAAAACATTTGCATTACAAATTTGAGTAAAGTGTCACGTAACACATAGACTTTCTTTTGCACGTCTTTCAATATATTTATATATATCATATTCCATGCGCATGATAATTAGTTAACGAAGAAGCAAAACTATGATATGCTCTTCATTTTAATCCAATTAAATATAGTAGTATAAAAGGCTTTATATAGGACTAATACTAACTAGCAATCTATAATCTAGGAACGTGAGAAATTAGTAGGTAAATACACTCCACTATCTCCCAACGATGTTCCACTAATTAAACACATGCCTTTTGACTTTACAAAACTATTTTGAATCAATAATCCAACATTGTTAGAACATGCAACAAAAGTAATGAATTATGTTCTTAATTTCTAGTGCCAATAAGTGAAATGTCAGTAAAAGAGTGGTTTAAAAAAAGAGTTGGTGATTACTGGGATATTAGATAGATGTTAGCAGTTAATTTTCCTAACCATTGTCGTGGGATATGAATATGATTGCTGAATTCTAATATTTAATTATGCTTGATTTCTATATAGATTTAGTCTTGTATGGACCTGATCCACACTAATGTACTTTGATTTTGAGTAGTAGAACATATTCTGGTTATGCTTCTTTCCCTTGCAAGTTTGAACTCAATTAAGTGTGAAGTCATTCTTGCTCTTGATTATCCATGGGTTATTCTACGTGTTTCAAGAGGCATTTACCCCTTTGTTGTTGAAGCAATCAATAATCATTGGACTGATTAGCCAGGATCATTGGCTATATCGTATAGTTTTCAATCCTTCCACGCACCAGATTTCACGGTTTGCTATTAATATAGTTTTTATTTACTTTTTGCTCTTCGACACTGTTGGTATTAGTTTATCCAAGAGTATGTTGAAAAATGGAAAATAATATAAGAAGGAAATTTTTAAAATAGATCCCGTCATTAGTCTTCACAATGTCAATTCGTGACTTTGACCCATACATTGATACATGTTTTATTTGGAACAATTCGAGGTATTCCCCGAGCCCAAAAATTACTTTCTATTTATTTGCTGATCGGACACTACCTAGTTAATTACAAACCAATATGATGGGTGATGAAAATGACGGGCGAAGAATGCATTTATGGGATTAGGTCTTTGCATTGAAGTCCTGTGCATATTTCAGCATCATTTGATGGTTCCATCGGGGCTACATGCATCATATTGCATTTGGGTGGTCCCAAACAAAATAGAGGTTTCCTTATGAGTTTGATATGTACTTTCCTGTGCTTGTTTATTTAAGTGAATATACTTAACATTCTCTACATGAAAGTCGATGTTTTATTATTGCTTAGATTCTTTTTGGTTTATGCTTTAGGAGCCTATATCTAAGAAACATTCATTGGAAAAAAATATTGTGGTAATAGTAAAACAACAAGCAAGTACCCCTTTACCAACCCTTTTCTTTAAGTAAAAGTATTGGGTCAGACCGTCTGACCCAATATGTTTCGTCGGACGAAATCGCGATAACGGTACCGCTGCTCCTTCTTCGTCTTCTTCCTCCGCCCGCCGCCGCCGCGCCGCTGGACAACACTTGAAAACATTCTAGAGGTAAAAAACACGAGTATAACTACCTTTGAGAGGCCATGAAGATGTTGTCAACAACAAGGGAGAAGAAAACCTTAGCGTAGAAAAAGATCGAGCCATTGAATGTATATAGTTTTGTTATACTTTTGATCTAACAAAGAAGAAAGAAATCAGCTAAGAGGAATGAAGAAGAAGGAGAAAGTGAGAGGAAAGCAGAGGTCAGTGTTTTTTTTAATATTAGTTAGTTGTTAAATGAAAGAATAATAAAACTAAGAATCCCAAGTTACTTTCATTTAGACCTAACTTACTTTCATTTAGACCTAACTTACTTTCAGTTAGACCTAAGTTACTTTCAGTTAGACCTAAGTTACTTTCAGTTAGAGGTAAGTTACTTTCATTTAGAGGTAACTTACTTTCATTTAGACCTAAGTTACTTTCAGTTAGACCTAAGTTACTTTCAGTTAGACCTAAGTTACTTTCATTTAGAGGTAACTTAATTTCATTTAGACCCAAGTTACTTTCATTTAGACCTAAGTTACTTTCAGTTAGACCTAAGTTACTTTCAGTTAGACCTAAGTTACTTTCATTTAGAGGTAACTTACTTTTATTTAGACTAACTGAAAAAAATGAAGACTAACTGAAAAAAAATGAAGACTAACTGAAAAAAAATTAAGACTAACTGAAAAAAAATTAAGACTAACTGAAAAAAATTAAGACTAACTGAAAAAAAATTGAAACCACATGAAAGTCGTCCAACCAAAGATTATGGTCGGACGAGTCCGACACAATACGTTATCTTTCTTTAAAGAAGTCAAACATTTTTACCCTTTTCGTGTGCCATTACAAGTTCTTTTTGCATCGAAGAACTAATAAAGCATTGCTCAACGATTTGTTATCTATTCTCTTGCAATTTGCAGTCGTGACACAACAAACTAAACTTTAACCAACTCAAGAAAGCTAAGCCAAGTTGCCATAGATTGGACCATCTAAGTTATCTTCAAGAGGCATTATGCAATTTTTTTTTTCGATATGGGAATAGGAATAAGACATTATTAGATCAACAACACTCACAAGCTTGCAGGCCAACCAATACAATTTAGCAGGTTGGAACCTTTGGAAATAAGTAGGGTAATATAGTATGGTGCTCAAAGAGACCTTCAACACAATACCCTATTGGTAGAGAGAGCTCCAAAATTTATTATTGAACTTTCAAAATCTATTACCTTTTCTCGTTTCTCATTGTGTCTACTCAAAGTTTATTAAACCTTTTAAATTATTTTCCACTACTGCATCATTTATCAATGTTGTGGTCCATACATCAATGCTAGAACGCACAAGCATATAAGTTTTCTGAGATTATCCACAAGTAAGAAAAAAAGATAAAGGATCTACTTCCTGCGTTTTGAATTACTCGCTACACTTTGGAAATTTCATTATTCATGTATGAGGTTTGACCATGCATTATTTACTACTAGACTGCGCTTTTACCTAAAAAGCGCAGCCCTTCTAAGAATGAAGGGCTGCGCTTTTTAGGTAAAAGCGCAGCTCTACTTAAAAAGTGAAGGGCTGTTATTAAAGGGCTGCTGTCTAAAAGCGCAGCCCTAAGGGCCTTTTTTAGCGCATCCCTTCCTTATTTTTCCACTAGTGGAAGCTCTTTGGATGGACAAAACGAAAGCCCTAGTGGGTGACCTCACACATATAATATGTGCTAATGAGGCAAGGTAAATTTTCCTTATGGTGGCTGAACAATAGTCATGCATATTCAAAACTGTAATGTCTTTCTAAAGCATAAAAAGAGTATGAATCGTATTTTTCGAGTTTCGCCCACTCATTAGAATTTTTTTTTTTTTTTTCTAAAATCCTCCCAGTGAAATCTCCAAATTGTAGACGTATCTTATTTCGCCTACGCAGGATGAGCGCATATTAGATTTGACTATCCCATTGTAAAAGTTTTTGTATTGAAAACATTTTGAAGTCGCCAACAACTTTTAAAGGAAGACTCATAAACCAAATTGGATATTGCGAAACCGCAGGAACAAAATAGGGACTTATCCAATGTAGATTTCCCCGTCTAGACTCCATAGATGGTCAAAATGAACCACATATTGAGTTTGTGGATGAGGGCACAAACACAGTCAGGAACTATGTTGCCCATTGCTGGACTCTACTAAATATCGATTCGTGTCAATTTTTATGCAATAAAATATCCACATTAATGTTTTAAACACCCTAAAAAATATTAGTATAGGTTGGTTCAGGAAACACATAAAAAAGACTATTTTCTAGTGATATGTTATTATGCAACAAATTTACAGGGAACCTAGAAGGTTGTCCAAATTAATCTAATTAATATTAAAACAGTTCTTTAGGTCTTTGATTAATAATTATAATACGTGGGTGATAAAAGCAATAAGGCAGGACATCACATAATATGCATAGAACAGTCAGGCAAACATATAATAATATATAATAATATGTAAAAACGAAATAAAGGATTAGAATATACAGTAGAACGATTTTATATTAAAAATCTACATCAGGAAAGAAAACAGTTGGTAACTTCAATATAAAAATAGGAATTTATTCAAGGACCCTCAAGATTATAACATGGCTTAGGTCCGCGAGATTGACAACCTTCGGGACGAGCAATCGTGAAGCCTGAAAATATAAATGTATATCAATTAATGTGTCCGTGTTTGAGAGGTATTAGTTTTTGTATGGAGGTTTTGTAATTCTTAGAGATGCTCGTAATATATTCGTCGCGGTCTGTTAATGTGAAAAATTCGTTGTTTTTAATATGTACGAAAATCAGGCCTATTTATAGGGAAAATGACATTGCGCCTCACACGCCCGTTGTGTCTAGCGCAGACTGACGTGTCAAGCGCATACGACATGCCCGATAGGAAGCGTACACATGGTACGCGTTTTGAAAAAGATAAGAAAGAAAAATCGGGTCTCACGTAGAGAGATACGCTTGACGCATAATGCTATATGACATAGAAGTCTACATGGCAGTTCTGTGCGCCTAGTGCAGGCTTACTTGGTAGTCTACGTGTCAGGACATGTGCGCTCAGTGCTGGGCTTGTTTTTGACACGTTTTGATAGTTTTTTTTTTTTTATATAAAAACGTGTTTTTGAAGATTTTCTTTTATCCTTTTATTCCAGAAACCTGATTTTACGGGATAAAATCTGGAAAAAAAAAATTTCTTTTGAAAATATTTATTTATTAAAATAATAATTATTATTAAACAGTTAATTGGGCTTTTCAAAGAATTGGGCTCAAAATGCAAATATTCATCATGAATAATTTATTTGGTTTTAAAATAGGACTTTAGCACTTTTCGAAATGGTTTTGAATGGCTTTTCAGACTGCTCTGCCCTTGGGTCGGATTAATTAATACCACAATATGTTTCAGCATCAGATCCTTTAATGGGGAGACACAATTATGTGTCTACACATCTCCTCTATTAATAATCTCTTGGATGACATGAAATTTTCTTAATACATGCTTGGACCTTTGATGTGATCTTGGTTTCTTTACTGCTGCAATAACACCATTTTTATCAGAATAAATGCATATTCCATTAGTATGCTTGGAACCACTCTCAAAGTTCACTGAGGAACTTTAAAATCCAGAATCCTTCCTTTACTTCTTCTACAGCAGCAATGTACTTAGTTTCAGTAGTACATTTAGCAACTTTACGTACATGTTTTACTTTGAACCTTTCTAGCTCACTATTCCTCCATGCAAACGAAAAATAAAACCACTTTAGCATTGAAAATCATTTTTGTCAGTTCGGAAGCTCACATCAGTATATCCCTCAACAACTAGATCATTTTCACCTCCATATATACACAAAGAAATCATATTTAATTCTTCTCAAGCAATTAAGGACGTTCTTGGCTGCATTCTAATGTGTTAAACCTATATATGATTGGTACATGTTGCACATGCTTAAATCATATGAAACATCTAGGCGAGTAGTCATGTAATCGATTATGGACCCCATAATTGCGGAAGCATAATTAAGGTTTCAAACTCATTAATTTTAAACCATACTAGTGGAAAAGAACGTAAGGGTTGTGGTGCAAGGGTTGTGTTTTTTGAAAAATGCTACCTTTAATATTGAAGGGTTGCGGTTAGCCTAAAATCTGCAGTCCTTCGTGTATGATGATGGTGAGGATACTCTCATGGATGACTGATATCCATGTCCCTCTTTCCCCTTGTTGCAATGCGGTCATTGCCACGTTCGGCTTAGGGGAGGAATTCTATAAGTACTACTCTCACTGTTACCGCTTTTTAGATGGATTAGTTTTACTGTGTTCTTTAGGCTAGCTAAGTTAGTTAATTGCTTTAAAATAAAAACAAAAAAAATTGAAATATTGCTGAAAAAAATATCAAAAATACGAGTTGAACATGAATAGTTTAATTGCTTCCTTGTGCCCCGAACTTTGCTTTGAAAAATGATTTCACTCATTATACTGGATAGTTGGGTATTTGTGATTGGGATGTTGTGATGTGATCTCTGATTGCCTTGGTCTTGAGTAGATTTTGATGATAAAGCGGCTACTTTAACTGCATGCTTGAATTGGCTACATTGTAAGGATTCATTCTAGCCTTCGGATGTATATTTACGTCTGAACTATCCTTGTGTGTTAGTTCCTCATATCATTCTTATCTTGACTTTAGCATTGTACTCATTGATTTCTGATGATTTTGGACATGTGTTGTGATAGAGGCGTTCATTTGTTTGATTTTTTTAGCCTCAGAGTTATTAAAAGAATCACTTTTTCCTTCCTATCCCCGCTGAGCCTAATGACTTTTTGGATCTATATTAAGCCACATTACATGCCTTGAGCCTTTTCAATGTTTATTGTCCCAAGCCTAGCTTGGGGGAGCATTTGTTAGGTTAATAATATATTGTGTGGTTCATTTTGCGGGTTGATTGGAAAATAGTATGTTTTGTTGACACGAAGTGAAGTGAAAGAAGAGAAAAGAAAAAGAGAAAAAAAAATAGGTCACATGAAAAGTCTCCATGATTTCCATTCATTAAGTTTCTAGAAATCACAATCCATGAAAAGAAAATAAAACAATGCATTTTGTTGAAAACTATATTCAAGGAGACAATTGTTGGTTGGTTCGAAAAATCTAAAGTTGGTCATTATTTTGGGCATGTGATTGAGGCCATGGGAGTTGTTTGTACCGCATCTAGTTCTACTAGTGCTATTTGCTACCTTATTCTAGGCTTTTCCACCACATTCCTCAAATAATTCCCGTAGCTTTACCCGAGCCCCGTTATAACCCTCAGAAAGACCTTTTGAGCACGTGTTTGAATGTTTATTGTCATGATACAGAGTCAATGTGCCAAAGTTGAAGTTTAAGTTTGTTATTCAAGTCGACTTGATTAGGATGAACGATATTATACCTTTTCTAAACACATGAGAGTGTAAGAGGGAAGGGATATTATGGTTGAGTTGATGAGAGAGCGGGCACACTTTATGATAGCCATAAAAATTGAGAGGAATGACACCTTGGTGAGTCCCTTTTCAAGATGTGCGAGTTATGTAGGGCAGCTATGTCTGACAATTTGCTTAAGTGATTGGTGGTCAAAGTGATCTGATCAAATGAACTTGAATTTTGCTTGTTTGAAGTGTTTTGAGTTGAAAATGTTTGAGTTTGAGTTTCATATTTTGAGGGGTCAAGCAATTCTATTCGTATTCATGTTGTGCTTTGCTTAGGGACAAGCAAAGGTTTAGCTTCAGGGAGTTTGATGTTATGATTTTATATAGAGTTTTTCTCCCCTACTTATATGCTAAAAGTGATGTTATGGTGCTCTTATGAGCCATTTTGTACTAACTCTCTCCATCTAGTTGTGGTTTGTTGTTTTGTGTTGTATTGCAGGTTTTAGGTAACTATTACCTACTTTATATCTGTTATATGACCGCTACACTGGATTAGAGAGGTTGGGCGCTGAGTCCCGAGGTCCTGAAGATGCTTTCCGGAACTTTGAGCAAAAGAAGAGCCAAGAAAAAAGTGAATGCTGATCGGCGCGATAGTATCGGGCGGTACAGCCCGATTGGGCGCAGAAGCAACATAAGAATTTCTGTTGCGGGCCCGATTGGGCGTTGAAGCCCAATCGTAGTTCGCTGCTTCCACTAGTAGAATAAATGCTTATTGTTGCGGTCATAAAGTGGCCTATTGCTGCGATTTTGGACACGCAGCAATTAAGGGGGGAGCAATAGGTAATTAATATATTGTTGCGGTAAAAACCGCAGCAATATTTGAACATATTGCTGCGGTTTCTAGGTAAAACCGCAGCAATATATCTATTTTATATCAAATTTATAAAGCATATTGCTGCGGTTCCAGGCCAAAACCGCAGCAATATATTACGCATATTGCTGCGGTTCCGAGCCAAAACCGCAGCAATATATTACGCATATTGCTGCGGTTCCGAGCCAAAACCGCAACAATATGTACTGGTACAGGTAAAAAAAATTTTTTTTGTTTTTTTTTGCATTTTGCCATCAAATTTGAAAGACAACAAGGCTAAAAGAAAATAAAACAGTATTGATTGGAACTAATCACAAAAGAATATTATACAAAATTCAAAAACATAAAAAATACAAAAAGACAGATCTGAAAAGAAATTATAACAATTATCCTACACCCAACATAAGAACAAGAAGGTAACTCCAAAAAAAAAAAATATATATATATACTACAACTATACTATAATAATACCACAAAATACTAGATTTGAAAATAATATAACAACAATCATATTATTTATAAGTTGTAATTTCGTATACAAATAATTAAAAAAAATAATACAAGAACCATTTACAAAACACGGAACGAACGGGAGAAGACGAACGAACTGATGACGATAGAAGACGATCAACGAACTGGAAGACGACGAAAGATGACGAACGAACTAGAAGATGACGGACTTGGAAGACGACGACAAACGAACTGGTAGACGGCCAAATTTGGCGAGCCACGTCGAACAGCCTGTGAGCGGACGAATATGGCGAGCCACGTCGAACGGCCTGCGAGCGAAATTACGTTGTGGAACGGTCAAGGGTCTGCGAGTAAACTTACGCCGTCGAGTCTGACGAGCGATGAACCAACAGTTGAATCAAGTGAACCATGGAATCTGGCGATTGAAGCCTTGCGAGAGGATGAGAGGAGAGAGAGAACTGAAGAGGTCAAGAGGTGTTCGTGAGAGGAGAGAGGAAGAGAGGAAGAGAGGAGCAGAGGAGAGAGAGGAGAGAGAGAGAGGAAGAACTGAAGAGGGCTGCGTGAGAGGAGAGAGAGACTGAAAAGGGGTATGTGAGAGGAGTGAGAGGAGAGATAGGAGGGAAGAGAGAGCACTTAAAAGTTAAAACCCTAGTGAATTTTTTTAATATTTATTTTAAAAGCCTATTGCTGCGGTTTTTTGTAGGAACCGCAGCAATAGGTTCAAATATTAATTTTTTATATTATTTTAATATATTGCTGCGGTTTTTGTCAGAAACTGCAGCAATATGTTTGGTCAAATAGTCAAAAATTTTCAAAAAAAATTCGTTCAAACCATATTGCTGCGGTTTTCAGCCAAAATCGCAGCAATATGGTTATTTTATATTTTTCCTTTTCCTTTTACGTTATATATTGCTGCGTATAGGTAAAACCGCAGCAATATCACCGCAGTAATAAGCAATTATTCTACTAGTGTTCGCCCGATCGAGCGACATGGCCCGACAACATCGGGCGTCCCTGGCAAATCTGATGCGCAGCTGCTAAACTTTTAGGCCACCCGATGACATCGGGCGCCTATGATTTTGACCTGGTTTCACTATGTTGGAGCCCAATTCTATCGGGCGACTTTGGCCTGATCGGGTGGCGTTACGCCACGCGTTTCTAATGAATACGGGGTTGATTTTCGAGACTTTTTGCTATGGATTTTAGGACTTGTATAAATAGAAAAATTAGAATTTTTAGAAGACATCTTGGTTTTTATTATTAGTTTTCTCTAGAGTGTTTCAAGAACCCTAATTTAGTGCTTTTTTATTTAAATTTAAGATCGAACCTTTTTCTTATTCACAAGTTCAATATAATTCGGTAAACTTTCTTTATTACTTCTTCTATTGTTAATTAGATTCTTTTCTTAGTTATTTGCAATGTTTCGAAGTATGAGTTTTTATGTTAATTTTGTTATTGTTTTCATTATTATGAGTGACTAATTTTATTTCTAGGATTGTGGGGATCTATGTATGCAATGAGGGATTGGTAGATTAATTTGATTGCCTTGTATTGCAATGTTTCCTATGGTTGAATTTTCATGCTAGATTCATAAGTTGGGCCTGATTTATATTTCTATTGTTGCAATACTGAATCTACTTCGAGAGGAGAGATACCGTATATGCTTTCCATTATTAAGCAAAGTGACCCTTGACCATGCGAGAGCGGCTGGGTGACCTTTAAGGGAGGTAATATTCGAGAGAAATTACATGTGCCCTAGATAATTTGACTTATTAGGTGGTTATTATTCGTCCCTGATTTCCCGCATTGTATGCATAGTGATTCATGATTCTAATGCTTTATTAATCGATTTATACCTTCTTATTTAGTTTTGTTATTTGCTTAGTTTAGTAACACAACTCTATTCATCTGATTTTGTTAGTGTAATATTAGAGTTTAGATATAATAATATAACCTTCTCCCTGTTGATTCGATCCTGACTCCCTGACTACTAGTTAGTGGACCTTAGGTTATTTTTGATTAGGTGATACGACTTTAGCCTATCAAATTTTGGCGCCGTTGCCGGGGAGACGATCTATTTTTATTTTGTCTGAATTATAGTATTAAACTAACCTCTACTCTGAAGTACACCTGTTCTTTGGAGCATCTCACGTTTGTTTTAGTGTTTTTGGTGTATGAGCAGGAAATTGAAATCCCCAAATCTCATCCCGTTCAATCCGGAGATTGAAAAGATTGCTCGTAGACTCAGAAAGAAAACCAAGCAAGCAAAGCTGTCAGCAGGGACATCCTCCCAAAAGACACCTTCTCCACCATCTTACCTGCACTAAGAATGCCCCTCCTCACCTATTACTCTCAACATGGATGAGAATGTTACATGAACCTTAAGAGACTACGCACAACCATCTCCTGATAATATGCCTACTAGGGTACGGATTCCCACTATCACTGCTATGAATTTTGAGATCAAGTCTCAACCTTTCATATAGGAGTACTAATATGTTGAACCCTCCGCCTCAACAACCATATGTGCCTCAACAACAGGGTTAACAATATCAACCTACACAACAAGCTCCACCTGGTTTGTAGAGAATCAAGCACCTCAACAACCTGTTCCTACTGCAGACCCAGCCATGACAAAGTTGAAGAACATGATGTTCCAGATGCAGAAAGGGTTCAATACTTTTCAAGCCGACACAAAAACTCAACTGGAAAATTTGGGTACGCGTAACAAGATGTTGGAGACTCAACTAGCTCAGTTGGCTAGTTCTTCTGCTAATAGGCCACGTGGGGCCTTACCTTCACAATCAATGCAACGAAGGGATACTGCCAATGCCATCATTCTTAGGAGTGGAACACATTATGATGGTCCCCAATGCCTAAGGATGGTCCGGTTGAGCCAGAAAAAAATGCAGACGTCATGAAACTTCACAGCTCCTGAGGACCACCAATCAAATGCAGAGAAGAGATAGTACCTGAAAAAATTCTCTACCACTCCTGCGATAAAGGTACCATTCCCCATCGTCTTCGAGAAATAAGCTGATCACCAACTCGGTAAGTTTATGGAGGTAGTGAAGAACTTCAGGTAACTGTCCCATTTACTGAACTATTACTCAAGTACCTGCATATGCTAAATTTTTGAAGGAAATTTTACTAGGAAAGAGCCTTTAACGTAGTGAAACTGTTGCCTTTACTGAAGAATGTAGTGCTCTTTTGCAAAATCAATCCCTCCTAAATTGAAAGATCCGGGGAGTTTCTCCATCCCTTGTAATATTGGCACCTATTTTATTGACAAAGCCTTATGTGATTTAGTGCTAGTGTTAGTGTCATGCCCTTACTGTTTGCAAAAAGCTTGACATGAGATTTAAAATGTACCAACATTACTCTTCAAATGGCTGACCGTTCTGTTAAATACCCCCTAGGTATCTTAGAGGACGTTCCTGTGAGGGTAGGTAAATTTTATATTCCTGTGGATTTTGTTGTGCTTGACATGGAAGAGGATACTCAAATCCCAATACATGGGAGACCATTCCTTCATACTGCTGGAGCTGTCATAGATGTTAAAAATGGGAAATTGACTTTGACTGTGGAGATGATAAGGTACTTTTAGTTTGACCAATGCTTTGAAAAGTCCCATGCTAGAAGAAGCCTATTCTAAAATAGATGTCATTGATGTGCTAGTTAATGATGACATGCCTCAATCCCTTCTGCGGGATCCTTTGGAGGCTTTGCTTTGATTTACATCTTCCATAGGTGATGATAGTCCCAGGAATACTGAAGTGGATGATTGGGAAGCAGCTTTTATGGGTGTAAATCTTGACGGTATCACCACACCACTCACGAGGAGGAACAATTAGTATGTGCTACTTAACTGGTAGAGGTAAAGAAACCTGAACTGAAACCCTTTCCCCCTTCTCTACGATATTCTTTTCAGGATGAATCTGAAAATTGCCTTGTGATTGTTACTGCTTCACTAAATGATGGTCAAATGTCCCAACTTTTGTCGGTTTTGAGACAACATAAAAAGGCCATTGGATATTGTATTGATGACTTGAAAGGCATAAGCCCCGACTTTTGCATGCATAAAATTCATCTCGAGGATGATCATTGTTGTATTCACTATTTTGATGAGGACAAATAATATGATTTTTAGTTTAGTTTATTTTAGTTAGTTTTATTTTTTTATTAGATTTAATTTTATGTCTTTAATTAGATGTTATTCTAGTAGTATAGATTAGATTTATTATCATTTTATACAATTAGCTTATTAATAACTTATGGAGAATTGTTTATGAGTTTAATCAAAATTAAGTTATGTAATCTTATTGTTTACTTTATCGACTCATTACATGATTGTATGATTTTGATATTATGGAATATTAACTTTAACAAATTTGAATTCCATAATGTTAGTGGATTTAGTGGTACATGCGCAGGTGAAATGTATAAGCAAAATGAACGTGCAACAATATCTAACTACCATTGCTACAAATAAGGAACGAACATGTTGATCAGTTTGTTCCTAGATTCTAGGGAGCGTAACCAACTGCCTTATTGTTAGCACGCGCATATCTGAAGGAGTGGAAGCTAATTAAGTGGAAAAACGGCTACAGAAGTGGTTGGTGGGATGCTACATTCTAGCGCCCATAATGTACTAATGGAGCAAAACGTGGAGCAGCAGACTTCCTACTTATAGCTTGGAAAATTGAATTCAAACTTAAAACTTTCCATATTTTCATATATTACATCTAAGAAAGTTTATTCGGTTTTCAATTCTTCAATTTATTTCAATCATTGTATGCGAGTTTGGGTTGAGAGAAAGAAAATTCTTGTATTCAAACGAGAGAAAAGAGAAAGAGAAAGAGAAAGAGAAGAGAGAAAGAGAAGACTTCTAGTGAAGTCGAGTGAGGAAAGTCACGTGTTCAGGGGGGAGAAGGTGACTGAAAACTGGTTCCTAGAGGAACTATGTGAGGATTGATTTATAATAAGTTGTCAGAACTGTTATAAATAAAAGAGCAAGGTTTCTTCCTAAAGAATTGAGGAAGAGAACCTTGTTAAAAGGATCTTCGTGTGTTCTACCTTATTACTACTTTTCTTTATTCGCTTTCATTTTAGTTTATCCGCAAAAAGTTAGAAAATCTCTCCAACTATAATTCACCTGCCCCTCTTGTAGTTGACCTAGTGTTTATACTCGACTAACAATTGGTATCAAAGCACGGTTCCTCCAAAATCAGTTAACACTGAGGAGCTAGTACCTGGCAATCATGAATAGGAGAAAGATTGGATGAAGGTTACTCAACGTCCACCTATGTTTAATAGCAAGCACTATCCATACTGGAAGAATCGTATGGAAATTTTCATTAAGGGTGGAAACTATCAAGTCTCGAGGGTGATTGAAATTGGTGACTTTGAAGTCATAGAGAGAAATGAAAAAGGCGAGACTATTCCCAAACCTCTCTCAAAGTATGATAAATATGACTTCGATAAGATGGAGATGAACAACTAAGCCAAGAAGATTCTCCACTGTGGTCTTGGTCCACATGAAAATAACAGAATCATGGAATGCAAATCGGCTAAGCAAATGTGGAAACTTCTACAGGCTACGCACAAAGGAACAAGCGAAGTCAAGAGATCAAAGATAGATATGCTCATGCATAGATATGAGTTATTTCATATGAAGCCTAAGGAGTTAGTTCATGATATGCTCACTAGGTTCTCCAACATTATCAACGAGCTTGACTCTCTAGGGAAGGCTATTAATCCAGAGGAATAGGTTCGAAAAGTTCTACGGAGTCTCCCACAGGATGACAAATGGATAGCGAAAGTCACAACTTTGCAAGAAACTAAGGATTTCACCACATTCAATATTGAGCAACTTGCAGGTTCCTTGTTGACTCATAAGTTGCACTTAGGAACTCATGAGGCTGATCCTAGTAGAACTAAAGCTTTGGCTCTCAAATAGAAACTACAAAGGGAAGAACACGAGAAAGCCCACAAAGCTAAGCTGCCATAAATGTGGAAGTCCTGACAACTTTATTAAGGAATATCGACTTTGGGAAAATGACAAGGGTAAAGGAAAATACAAGGAGAAAAGAAAGGAACAACAAAAGCCTTTCTCAAAAACATAAATGAGAAGGGTCATGGTTACTGCCTGGGGGGAATCCGACTCTGACGAGGAGCAGGAACGACATGAAGAAGAAACAACTCATCTATGTCTCATGGCAAAGACAGATGATGAAGAAAGACTTGCCAAACAATAAGGTACATATTAATGTGATTGAAGAAGAGTTATTAGAACTTACAAAGAATCAACTTATAAAATTGCTTTTGGAAACTTCGGATGATTACAGGGCAATCTGCATTAGAAAGGAGAATATGGAGAATGCCTTGGAAGTCACCAAAGAACATTCAAATTGGTTTAAAACATTAAATGAAGTATTGAAGAAATGTTCTTTGAAGTTTTTGATGAAAACCGACGTATTCAAGAAGCGTTTGAAAAGGTTAAAAATGAAAACTACTTCTTGAATATGAAGATGGCAGAATTGAAACTCTTTGTTCCTGAAGGAACCAGTTCCCCTAAAAGTACCAGAACAAATTTCGAAAAATTGAAATCTGAATACGATATAGTTTTAAATGAAAATATGGTACTTAAAGGGAAATTGGAATCTTCGAGAACAAAACTTCTTGATCCAGTAAGCTAAATACAAAAGTATAAAAATGAAGGAATGGACTAGGTTTCAATCATAAGAAGAAAAATAAAATCCAAAAAATATGTTAATCTGCCAAGCAGCCTAGTATGCTCTTACTGTAGGAACAGTGGTCACTTAGTGTCTGATTGTTCCTCCAGAGAAGAACGTATTGAAATGAACACTCGCTTAATTAAGCAAGTGTGGAAAGTTAAAAGAAACTCAAGCCCGACAGAGGAACCCAAGTCAGACTGGGTTCCTACCACTGACTAATTGTTCTGGATACAGGCTAAAGTGAGGGGGAACAACCTGTGGTACCTCGATAGCGGTTGTTCTAAGCACATGACTGGAGACAAAAATAAATTTCTCTCACTTTCAGTCTATGAAGGAGGAACTGTGACATTTGGAGACAATCTTACAGGTAATATAGTAGCTGTAGGTAAGGTTGGAAAATCTCAGTCACATTCCATAGATAATGTATTTTTGGTCGAGGGTTTAAAACACAACCTACTTAGCATTTCTCAATTTTGTGACAAAGGGAACAATGTAAAGTTTACTAGTGAGTGTTGTGTAGTAAGTGATGCAGGAACAGGTACCAAGATTCTGGAAGGAACCTGGAAGGGAAACACTTATGTTGTTGACCTAAATATGGTTCCTAGGAACAATCTTACTTGTTTAAGTGCGATTGACAATGAACCACTCCTTTGGCATAAAAGGTGTGGTCATGCAAGTATGACCTAGCTCCACAAGCTAAGTGGTAAGACTTAGTTGTTGGTCTCCAACAATCAAGGTCTCAAATCATGAAGTTTGTGGCCATGCGAAAAGGAAAACAAGTTAGATCCTCGTTCAAACCAATAAGATGGTAAGCACACAAAGTCCACTTGAATTGATTCACATGGACTTATGTGGCCCTGTACGTATCCAAAGCAGATCAGGTAAGAGATATGTACTTGTTATGATTGATGATTTTTCAAGATACACTTGGGTTATTTTTCTTCATAGCAAAGATGAAATTTTGATGAATTTGTAACCTTTGCTAAAGAATACAAAGGTAAGTGGTTTTAAAATAAACATTTACGTTCTGACCATGGTAAGGAGTTTAAAAACTCCAAGTTTGATGAGTTTTGCAGCAATGAAGGACTAGACCACAACTTCTCTACTCCTAGGACCCCAAAACATAATGGTGTGGTGGAAAGGAAAAATCGTACTCTGGAGGAAATGGCAAGAAGAATGCTAATAGCCAACAATATTCCAAAGAACTTTTGGGCAGAGGCAGTGAACACCGCTTGCTATATCATCAATAGGGTCATGCTGAGACCTATTACCTTGAAGACCCCCTATGAGCTACTCAAAGGAAGAAAACCCAATATCTCATACTTTAGAGTCTTTGGTTGTAGATGTTTTGTACACAATAATGGTAAAGACAATCTAGGAAAATTTGATGCTAGAAGTGATGAGGTATTTATAGGATATGCTTTAAATTGTAAAGCATATAGAGTCTATAACAAAAGAATAATGTGTGTTGAGGAAAGCGTCTATATCAGAAACTAACTCTCTGCAGGAACCATGTTATGAAAATGATTTTGAAATAGGATTGACTCGTCTTGAAGAGTCAGCCAATGTTCATGAGGAACTAACACCTGCAGGTACTGATAAGAAGCATATTCCTGAAAATGAGATGAATGTCCCTGGTCCTATTCCTCAAGAAGACCAGGCAGATGAAAGAACATAAGAAGAAGAATTACAACCGGAAATTGAAACAACTGGAGAACCTCAGGCTGAAGGAACATGAGTGAGAGGTTTTGAACCAAGGCCCTGGAGACACCTAAGATCCCATCCACTGTATCTTATCATAAGCGACATTGAGAAGGGAACTCAAACAAGGTCTCAACTCAAAAATTTATGTGCTTTCCAAGCCATTATGTCCATGACAGAACCTCAAGATCACAATGATGCCCTACTAGAGTCTCATTAGATTAATGCCATGCAAGAGGAACTGAATGAGTTCAAGAGGAACAAGGTTTGACATCTTGAGACCAAGCCTAAGAACCAGAAGGTTATTGGGCTAAAATGGGTCTTCGGGAACAAGCTGGATGAGCATGGAACTGTCATAAGGAACAAAGCCAGGCTTGTAGCTAAAGGGTACAATCAACAAGAAGGTATTGATTTCGATGAGACGCGTATGTTGCTAGAATAGAAGCTATAAGAATTTTGATTGCCTTTGTTGCATTTATGGGTTTTAGGTTGTACCAAATGGACGTTAAATGTGCTTTCTTAAATTGGTGTTTAATAGAAGACGTCTATGTGGAACAACCTCCCGGATTTGAAAACCTTGATCTTCCAAACCATGTCTATAAGCTAGATAAAGCTCTTTATGGGATGAAGCAACCTCCTAGATCTTGGTAAGAAAGACTATCAAAATTCTTGCTTTCATATGATTTCATAAGAGGTAAAGTTGATAGGACCCTGCTCCTTAGATCTAAAGGAACAGACATCCTAGTAGTACAATTTCATGTACATGATACAATTTTTGGTGCTACTAACGAATCTCTTTGAAGGAATTTGTTGATTTAATGAGTAGTGAATTTGAGATGATCATGATGGGAGAGTTAAACTTGTTTCTTGGTTTGCAAATCAGGCAAACTGAAAGAGGAACAATGATCCATCAGCAAAAATATGTGAAGGAATTACTGAAAAAATATGGGTTGGACCAAGCAAAAACCAACCATACTCCAATAGAAACAGGATCAAGGTTGGATGAGGATCCAAGTGGTAAGTCTGTATATCAGAAACTATATAGAGGTATGATTAGATCCTTACTTTACTTAACTGCAAGTAGACCTGCTATTTCCTTTAGTGTTGGTTTATGTGCCAGATTCCAATCAAATCCTAAGGAATCATACTTGACAGCGGTTAAAAGAATTCTTAAGTATTTGAAAGGAAGTGATAATCTTTGTTTGTTCTATCCTGGAAGTGACATCTTTGATCTAGTTAGTCACTCAAAGCCTTTCTCTTACAGAACTTCACTCAAAGTTCCCTTACCCCAAAAACCAAAATACAATTGATCGAAATAAGCTTAGTGGAATTAGAGTAAGAAGGCAAAGAACAAATGGCTATTATGAGAGAATGAAGGCACTGACACTTAATAAGTTAAACTCACTTAATTACTTAGTCAGACACAATTTGGAACTTATCTAGACTTCTATATTTATAGTGTTAATCATGAAGAACGTGGGATTAATGTTAGAGTACACCTTTTAATCCATTTACCCATGATGTTCCTTCCCCTAAGGAACACGTTTTACATCATGTCCCATGATCCCATGAACTATAAATGAACGTGGATAAAATGCAGCCATTACTCCTAAATAATAGGAGTTCCTTCAACATTATCCGAAAATCATTTTTTATAAACTCTTTTTATCTTTAAATCTGAATTTCTAATCTTTAAGAAAATAATATCTTTGAAATAAAATCTTTCTAACAACCGGATATTTATTTTCTTATTTTCCGAAAAATAAATCTTTTCCAAAACAGATTTTCTTTTTAAAACTGATTTTATCATTTGAAATTAGAAATAACTAATTTCCTATAATCTAGGCATGACTTACTCCATTATCTTTTAACGTTATACTAAGTACACGCCTAAGTCTAGTTCCTTATATTAGTTCAGTTCCTTTAACATATTTACTAAGTGCCACTGAGTTTGTTCCTTACAGAGGAACAAACGCTTCATTCTCAAATATTCTGCCACAGTTCCTTACCATTCTTTCTTTGTTCCTTTACATTGGAACTAGAAAATAAAACGCCTAGCTTCTATTATTCTTGATCCAATGCTTGCTCCAGTATCAACATAGAAACTTCTTTACTTAGCCTTTGAAATCCTCTCTTGACTTCTTCATTGACTTTGTATTCTCCCAGTTCCTTGCATTGATACCTTAGACACCATACACTTAAATAATTCATTAGTTCACTACTTAGTTTGTTCCTTTGTTTCTTTGTCATTATCAAAACTAGGGTTCAACAATTTCCCCCTTTTTGATGATGACAACAAAGGTACAAACTAAGGAAAATAACAAATAATATAAGTGAATGAAAATAAAAACATAAAGAAGAAAATAAAAATAAAACACAATTATATGAGTAACTGAAGTTTTTGATTTTTCATTTACCTTAACCTATTTTTGATTTTCATTTACCTTATCCAATTTTTAATTTTTTTTAATTTCATTTTTTAAGTTTATTTACAGTTTTGTTACAGTTTGTTCCTTAAATCCTTTTCCCCCTTTGTCATCCTCAAAAAGAATAGACTCTGCATGAATTGATGAATTGATTTAACACCTTAAGACCAATATGCAAGCACCATTAGTGGTTAAGTTAGAAAATCAAAGAGTAAACTTGCTCAAACATCAATCACATAATACTAGCCATTCCAAGGAAGAAATTATGCAAAGCATTTAGAAACATAGACAATATAGCAAAAGTCATTGATTATATAGCACTTGTTCCATAACAAAACAAAGAAAGAAAAGAAAAAGGAAGAAACAAAAGTTGTGTTCCTTATGAAAGAAACAGGAACAACAAAACAAAAAAAAGAAACTAAGAAAGGGAAGGGGAATGGTGTTCCTCTACAACTTCTTCTTCAACCACATCCTCCAACTTTTTCATCACCACCCCATGATGTAGTTCAACCTGTTCCTTCAGCTCCTCCAAGGTACGAGCCATAGTTCCATCTTCTTTGCTGCGCAACCACGGTATCACTCAATTCTTCATAAGACTTATCATAGTATCAGTTTTGGCATCCAAAGTCCAATGAAGATGATTGTAAAATTTTATCATATGTTGTGCAGGAAGGCAGACTTCATTAACCCAGTTAGTGTCATCCGGATTTCCTGTTCCTTACCTTGGAACTAGAGGCAGATGGGGATGTTGTGAAGGAACTGGGGAGGTTTGAGTGGAAGGCTCATCTGTTCCAGGAATGGAAACAGAAGGTGAAGGGTGATAAATGGGAGGAAGAAATGGTGGGGTGGGTGGAAGAGTTGTGGAGGTGGAAGCAAAAGGATTTGGTCCTTTTATTTCATCCTTCAACTGCTCAAAACTGAAGGAACAGAGAAGGACGAAGGTGAAATGGAGGGTATTTTTGTGAAAGGAACAGAGAGTTTGGGAGATGGTGGTGGGTATGGTTCCTTGAGAGTAGAGGGTACCTGTTCCTCATTATCCGAAAGGACTAAAGGAGAGTCCTCATTGGAAGGAACAGGAACAGGAGCAATTTTTCGACGAGTGCTCTTTCTCACTCTCAAAGGAACAGAGGGTTTAGGCTTAGTGGCAATGTGTTTGCGCCTCTTAGGTTTCGGTTCCTCCGGCTTAGGAACAGGGTTATCCAAGATTACATCATTATCTTCTTCTAAGTCAGTTTGGGCATTTTCTTTTTCCTGAGGAACTGGAAGCCATTCTTCCTTGAATGAGAACACCTTCTTGGACGACAACCAAGTCCATTTAGGGTCTTCTCATTCAAATGTTCCCTTGTTTGACCCTATGGTGGTCCAACCAGTAAGTCTTACTTCAAATGATGAAGAAGAAGTTATCAAGGCCCGTACCAATAACACAATGATTTTCAATCAAGTGGTTAAGTGTTGAATGAAGAGGGAAGGGAAATTATTTGTATGTGTGGTCCAAGCAAAACATGTAACACATATCCAAGAGACCCACTTCATTCCTCTTTTCAGTTCGAGGAATGAGTGCTCTCCAAACCAAGTTAAACAGTACTTTGTGAAGGGGAGAGAGTAGTTATGGTTAAGTTTGTTTTGGCCAGCTGTTCCTCCAAAATATTCTAAGATTTTGTCTTGAGGAAAATTAGGAAAGGAAACAGTTCCTTTCCTTTTAAAATACAAATCAGTTCCTTTGCAAGGAACTTCCCATACTTTGCTTAAAGTTGCTTGATTAAACCTTATTTTCTTGCCTCTAACTTCAGTTGTGCAAGTTCCATTAGTATTAACAAAATTTGCACAAAACTCGTCCATAGCTAGAGGAACAAGAGCATTATTAAAGGCGAATTCAAACAAGAATTCCATGCCTTGTTCCTTTAGAATGGAGGTTAATTCTAGAAATTCAATTTTATTTGCCCATTCTAAATCGACGCAAAAGCCCAAGACATACCTAGATTCACTTCGTTCGACCCTTTTCTTGGAAGACAAAGAAACAGTTCCTTTGGAAGGAACAGGTGCAGTTTCTTCTTCTTCCCCCTGAGATTGTTCCGGGGTTTCTTCTTCATCGTCTTCCCCAATCAATTTCTTCTTCTCATGCTCCTTCTAGGAGATTCTAATTGCTGTTCCTCTATGGGGTTTTCTTGAATTATGTCGGTTTCAAGGGTTTTAGTTGGAGATGAAGAAATTTCCATTTTTGAAGTGTCGGTTGTTTTTGGTGTTGGAAAAGGTGAGTTTCTTGAAGTTTTTGCCATGATTTTCGAAGGTTTGGAGGTTTTATGGAGTTTCAAAGGGTGTGATGAGGTTTCGGATTTGGTGAAGATGAAGCGTTTGAGAGGAACACGGTTTCCTTTGATGGAGTGAATAAGAAAGTTTTGCATGTAATAGTAATTATGACACGCGGGAAAGAAATAAAGCAAAAGAAATAAAAATAAAAATAAAAGAAAGAAAACGAAAAGATAAAAAAAAGATTTAATTAAACTGGTTCCCCTTAATTTTTGGATTTTATCGGATTTTTCGGATTTTTATGAATTTTAATTTTTGAAAGAAAATAAATGCTAAGGAACTTGTGCTATAGGAACAACTAATGCTACATATCAATATCCTTCATACTATGCATGTTTCTTGACCTTAGGAACAGTAAGGGGAGTATTATGTGACATTTGTGAGTTGTTTAGTTTCTTTGACTTCATGGTTATGTTTTGCAACATTCCAATTTGCAATGGTCTTAGGCAATTAAACACAATTATTTTTAGCACACAAAGTCACTCAAATTGATTCAAACATGGGGGAATTGACATAGGAACAATCACTTAATTTTTATTAAACCTAACTCAAGCCTTAATTTTTCATATCTATCTCTTTGCAAAGGCTTAGTTAGGATATCAGCAATCTGATAATCAGTTTGACAAAACTCAAGTTTGATCAAACTTTTTTGACATTTTCTCTTAAAAAGTGATGTCTAATATGTATATGCTTTACTCTAGAATGATGCACTGGATCTTTAGATATACTTATAGCACTTGTATTGTCACAATAAATAGGAACACATTCAAAGTTTATTCCATAGTCACTAAGTTGTTGTTTTATCCAAAGCATTTGAGAGCAACATGCAGCAGCAGCTACATATTCTGCTTCAGCAGTGGATAAAGCAACTGTGTTTTGTTTCTTGGTACTCCAAGAAACTAAACTATGACCAAGGAATTGTGCCATACCTGAGGTGCTTTTCCTATTAACAAGATCTCCAGCATAATCTGCATCTGCATATCCTTTTAGTTCGAATGTATCACTTCTTGGATAGTAGAGTCCAAGATCATCTGTTCCTTTAAGGTATCTAAGAATTCTCTTCACAGCAGTGAGGTGAGACTCCTTTGGATTTGCTTGAAATCTAGCACACAAACCAACACTGAAAGCTATGTCTGGACGACTAGCAGTTAGATACAAAAGTGAACCAATCATTCCTCTAATTTTGTTTGATCAACACTTGTTCCTATGGAGTCTTCATCTAATCTAGTTGAAGTTCCCATAGGAGTGTGATTTATCTTTGAATTTTCGAGGCCATATTTCTTTAATAGTTCCTTTATGTATTTTTGTTGGTGAACAATTATACCTTTTTCAGTTTGTTTGATTTGTAGTCCAAGAAAGAAATTTAACTCACCCATCATACTCATTTCAAATTCATTGCTCATGAGACTTGAGAATTCTTTGCACAATGTTTCATTAGTAGCTCCGAATATGATGTCATCAACATATATTTGAACAAGCAAAATATCAGTTCCTTTAGATTTTAGGAACAAGGTTTTATCAACCTTTCCTCTTTTAAAGTTATTTTCTAAAAGGAACTTAGATAATCTCTCATACCATGATCTAGGTGCTTGTTTTAACCCATAAAGAGCTTTATCAAGCTTGTAGACATGATTTGGGAGATTGTTATTTTCGAAACCAGGGGGTTGTTCAACATATACATCTTCGTTTAGATAGCCATTTAAAAATGCACACTTAACATCCATTTGATATAATTTAAATCCCATGTAAGCAGCAAATGCAATTAAGATTCTAATGGCTTCTAATCTAGCTACAGGAGCAAAGGTTTCTTCATAATCAATTCCTTCTTGTTGGTTATAACCTTTTACTACAAGTCTAGCTTTGTTTCTTACAATGGTTCCATATTCATCTAGTTTGTTTCTAAACACCCATTTTAAGCCAATTACTTTTTGTTGTTTAGATGAAGGAACTAGATGCCATACCTTGTTTCTTTCAAACTCATTTAATTCAGCTTGCATTGCAATAATCCAATCAGAGTCAGTTAAGGCTTCTTCATGATTTCTTGGTTCCATCATTGATAGGAACGCATGAAATGCACAAAAGTTCCTTAACTGAGATCTAGTTTGCGTACCTTTGGATATGTCGCTGATTATGAGTTCCACAGGATGTGACTTTTGTAATCTCCAAGGTTTTGGTTGAAACTCTCTTATAGGAACATGTTGTTCCTCATGAGTTCCTTGAGTGGATGAGGAACTCTGCTCAGTTGTTCCTCTGTTAGCCTCGGTGGACTCAGTTCCTTCATTTAGAGGAACAGGAGTATCTTCTCCTCCTTGAGGAACAGGAATATCATTGATCTCATTATTTTCGAATTCCTCGTTCCTTTCCTCTTTCACTTCTTCTTCTTCTTGTGAATCTGTGTTCCTTGACTAGGTTGCGTAACCCTATCTCATAGTCATCAACCTGTATGCTTGGATTATGTTTGTCAGATTCATCAAAGATTACATGAATACTTTCTTCAACACACATAGTTCTTTTGTTATATACTCTATAAGCTTTACTATGTGAGGAGTATCCTAAAAATGTTGCTTCATCACTCCTTGCATCAAATTTTCCAAGATTATCTTTTCCATTATTATGCACATAACATTTGCATCCAAATGTTCTAAAATAGGTGATGTTTGGTTTCTTTCCAAATAAAGTTCATAAGGAGTTTTATTAATGATAGGTCTCATCATGGCACGATTAATTATGTGACAAGCAGTATTAACAGCTTCAGCCCAAAAGTTCCTTGGAAGTTCACTAGCAATTAACATGGTTCTAGACATTTCCTCCAAAGTTCTATTTTTCCTTTCTACAACACCATTTTGTTGTGGTGTTCTAGGGGCAGAAAAATTATGATCTAGGCCATTATCTCTGCTTAGGTCATCAAATTTATAATTTTCGAATTCCTTGCCATGATCTGATCTAATGTGCATTATTTTATGTCCACTTAGGTTTTGAACTCTTTTAGCAAAGACAAGGAACTCATCATAAGTTTCATCTTTACTAGAGAGAAAAATAACCCAAGTGTACCTAGAGTAGTCATCTACAATCACAAGTACATACCTCTTTCCACTTCTGCTTTGAATTCTCATGGGTCCACATAAGTCCATATGAATTAACTCTAATGGTTTAGTGGTACTTACAATCGTTTTAGATTTGAAAGAGGATCTTACTTGTTTACCTCGTGCACATGCATCACAAACTTGATCAATATGAAATTTTATAGATGGTAATCCTAAAACAAGGTCTTTTGATCTAAGTTTCTCAAGGAATGAAAAGCTAGCATGTCCTAGACGCTTGTGCCATAGAAGTGAATCATCTTCAATAACACTAAGACAAGTTAAATTGATTTGAGGAACAAGGTCTAGATCCACAATGTATGTGTTCCCTTTCCTTGTTCCTTCCAAATAACCTTCTTAGTTTTAATTGATGATTAAGCATTTTTCCTTATCAAATTTTACAGTATTTCCTTTGTCACAGAATTGAGAAATGCATATGTAATAGATTATGTTTTAGACCTTCAACTAAAAATACATTTTCAATGGAGTGTAATGGTGACTTACCGACCTTACCCATAGCAACAATGTTACCTTTCTTATTATCACCAAATGTTACACTGCCACCTTCATAGGTTGTGAGTGAGAGAAACTTCGTTTTGTCTCCTGTCATGTGCTTGGAACAACCACTATCGAGATACCAAGTGTTGTTCCCCCTCACTCCAACCTGCAAAAATCAACTAGTTGTTAGTTGAAGGAACCCCATCTTTCGTGGGTTCCTGTTCTTGACTAGGATTTGTTTTGACAACCCATTTTTTCTTACTTATTGTCAATTTTTCCCAATCATCTCAGATTTTAGTTGACATTGATTTATGTAATGACCTACCTTGCCACAATACATACAGAACTTATCACTAGGTAGATCAACATATTTCTTTGTCTTGTTCCTTTTCTTGTAGTTTTCAAAACCAAGACCTTCCTTCCTTTTGGTCTGTGGTTTCTCAATCCACTTAGGAACTTTCATGATTTTGCCTCTGTTCCTTGCGACAACCAGTTCCTTTTTAAGATTACAGATCTGTTCCTTTAAAATATTTTTCTCTTTATTTATTTTTTCAATCTCAGATCTGTATCCTTTCAAAGGGGTTGATCTTATATCAAAGGAACTCAGAACAGGGACAAATTCCTTCAAGTGTGAAATCTCTAAATTAATTAGATAATTTTCATTTTTCAAACTCTCATAACATTCTTTGATTTTTAAGTTTTTATCAAACAAATCAAAAAATCTAGTTTCGACATCAGTTCTCATTTTCTTAAGCCATTCTATGTGTTCCTTGCAAACCTTTAAGGCTTGTTCCGTTTGTTCACGTTTTTCACGTTCATCTCTACATTCAAGAATTGCATCATAAAGAAGATCATATATTTCAGTCCTAGTTTTACCATCTAGTTCTGACTCAAGTCCATGTTGACTTACCTCAATTTTTCTTCATCTTCTTTTTCGTGATGTTTGCCATGAGGCAAAGGTTTGCTGTTTCTTCAGTTGGTTGTTCCTCTTCTTCTTCCGTCTCTGAATCTCCCCAAGCAGCTATCATAGCTTTGCGCACATTTGCCTTAGAGAAAGGTGCTTTTGATTCTTTGTTCCTTTCAGCAAAGCGTTCCTTGTTCCTTTCTTTGGTTTTGTTTTTCCCAAAGAGGACATTCTTTGATGAAGTGATCTGTACTTCCACATTTATGACAAGCAGCTTTGTTAGAAAATTTCTTAGTTTTACCTTTGAAGTTTCCATTCTTCATGTTCCTGTACATCTTTCGAAATTTTCGAACCATGAGGGCTGCTTCTTCTTCTTCAGAGTCCGAATCATCTTCATCATCTGCTTTGAGAGCAATTGATTTTGATTTGGAGCTTTCACCATATTCAGTATCAAGGTGAAGCTCATGAGTCATAAGTGACCCTGCCAGCTGTTCTAAGTTGAACTTAGTGAAGTCTTTTGTTTCTTGAAGAGCGTGACTTTAGCCATCCATCTGTCCTTAGGAAGACTCCTAAGAACCTTTCGAACCTGTTCCTCAGATGAAATAAACTTTCCAAGAGAAGCCAACTCATTTATAATGTTAGTAAAACGAGTAAACATGTCTCGGATGCTTTCTTTGGATTTCATGCAGAACAGTTCATATTGATTCATAAGTAAATCAATTTTCGATCTTTTAACTTCATTAGTTCCTTCGTGGGTTACTTCTAGTAAATCCCATATTTGCTTTGCGGATTTGCATCCCATGATCCTATTATGTTCATGGGGTCCAAGTCCACAATGCAATAATTTAATAGCCATGGCATTTACTTCCATTTTTTCAAAATCAGATTTGTCATAATCAGAGAGGGGTTTAAGAGTTACCTCATTTTTGTCATTTGTAGTTGTGACTTCGAAATCACCAACTTCAATGACTCTCCATACCTGATAGTTTTCAGCCTTGATGAATATCTCCATGCGGTTCTTCCAATAGTTGTAGTACTTCCCATTGAACATAGGAGGCCTTTGAGTGGAATAACCTTCTTCAAGTTTCTCGGTGGTATTCATTGTTCCTTGGATCTTTTCCTCAATAGGGTTTCCTATCTTACGTGAGTTCTAGCTCTGATACCAATTGTTATTTCCCTAGGAACACTACAAGAGGGGGGGTGAATTGTAGGTGTAGAAATAAACGTAACTTTTTGCGGAAATTAAAACTTAAACGAATAAACAAGCTAAAGGAACACAAGGGATTTTTACGAGGAAAAACTTCTTGGGCCCAACAAGAAGAAACAACCTCGACCACTAGGGATTTTAAACTCAACACTTTCACTAATTAGGCCAAACAACTCTGTTACAACCTAATTCTAACTCGAGCCCTACCTTGAGTTCCTAAACTCAAGTTCCTGAACCACTGTTCCCTTAACAGCAGTTCCTCTCAACTTCACTCGAAGTTTTCTCACACATACAAGCTTCACTCAAAGCCTTTCTCTTACAGAACTTCACTCAAAGTTCCCTTACCCCAAAAACCAAAATACAATTGATCGAAATAAGCTTAGTGGAATTAGAGTAAGAAGGCAAAGAACAAATGGCTATTATGAGAGAATGAAGGCACTGACACTTAATAAGTTAAACTCACTTAATTACTTAGTCAGACACAATTTGGAACTTATCTAGACTTCTATATTTATAGTGTTAATCATGAAGAACGTGGGATTAAGTTAGAGTACACGTTTTAATCCATTTACCCATGATGTTCCTTCCCCTAAGGAACACGTTTTACATCATGTCCCATGATCCCATGAACTATAAATGAACGTGGATAAAATGCAGCCATTACTCCTAAATAATAGGAGTTCCTTCAACATTATCCGAAAATCATTTTATAAACTCTTTTTATCTTTAAATCTGAATTTCTAATCTTTAAGAAAATAATATCTTTGAAATAAAATCTTTCTAACAACCGGATATTTATTTTCTTATTTTCCGAAAAATAAAATCTTTTCCAAAACAGATTTTCTTTTTTAAAACTGATTTTATCATTTGAAATTAGAAATAACTAATTTCCTATAATCTAGGCATGACTTACTCCATTATCTTTAACCGTTATACTAAGTACACGCCTAAGTCTAGTTCCTTATATTAGTTCAGTTCCTTTAACATATTTACTAAGTGCCACTAGTTTGTTCCTTACAGAGGAACAAACGCTTCATTCTCAAATATTCTGCCACAGTTCCTTACCATTCTTTCTTTGTTCCTTTACATTGGAACTAGAAAATAAAACGCCTAGCTTCTATTATTCTTGATCCAATGCTTGCTCCAGTATCAACATAGAAACTTCTTTACTTAGCCTTTGAAATCCTCTCTTGACTTCTTCATTGACTTTGTATTCTCCCAGTTCCTTGCATTGATACCTTAGACACCATACACTTAAATAATTCATTAGTTCACTACTTAGTTTGTTCCTTTGTTTCTTTGTCATTATCAAAACTAGGGTTCAACAGTTTTTGTTTCTCCGAAATTCTTTAATCTTCTTTCCCACTTATCTCTCTTGAATTCTATGATTCAATGCTTCAACCAGTTTTATTGCCTAACATATGATTTCAGTTAATCTATGTTAAAAAGAGAAAATTCATTAAATTCACACGGAACCCCATAAACTGCTTCAAAAGACCCAACACCCTTTCTTATTCACTTTGCACACGGATTCATCATTACCTTTTTAACCCAAACCATCACATCACTGCCATCCTTCACTTCATATCTCTACATTCTTTCAACTCTCTTCTTCAACCCCTCTCAAAACTCCTCAAAATGTCTCCCAAAAGCAAAACTTCTGGTGACCAGGAGAGCCTTCCGACGAAAAAACTTCATCATTGGTGGACATTAGTGATCAAGAATCCTCTCACCCAAAGGAATACTCAATGGATTCAAAAGCTCTGTCTTCTGCTCATGAAGCTCTCTCCAAAACATGAGGATGGAGAAGACGAAGTTGAGAGCGATCAAGAAAAAGAAATTCAGATTCCTACTAAGCGGGGTAAGAAAACCAAATCTTCTCAAAAATAAATGAGTGATTTTTGTTCAAGTTTTAATATCACTGAGGGTGTTTGCGTGAGTTTGGTAAATGGTAGTGTGGTAACCCTAACTGATAAAAAATTGAGTGATTGGTTTGAAGTGCCTTCTAAAGGGTACAAGGAATACATCAAGGGAAGGGAATAATTGAATGTTAATGGAGCCTCAAATGAAAAAATTCTGACCTTCTTTAATGAAAACCCTACTATTCTTTCTCTTGACCAAAAAGATCTCTCTCCTTTTCATAAGCTTTTATTTCAGTTTGTTAGGCGCTTTGGTTTACCAAGATCCTCCAAAAGAACCCAAGCAAACCTGATGGACCTTTCCATCATGTATTACCTTGCCAAAAATATTAAGATAAGCTTTCCCTCCTTAATGATATCTCATCTTTCCTACTGCATTTCTCACGATACCAAAATTGGGTATGGTAATCTCATCACCACCATACTCAAACAGAGCAAAGTCAAACTCTATGCCAATCCCTCCTTTACCCTGGAACCTGAGAACTATTTAACCAAAGAAACTTTGTCTAGACTTAGTTTAAGGGTGCTCAATGGTAAACTGGACTTTGAAAGAGAGGAGACAACTGTTAAAGTTTAGACGGGTTCTAAATGGAAATTGTTTGAGGAAGGAGGTACTGGCGAATCTATTAACAAGAGCCAGAGACTTGCTGGTTCCAAGTCCATCAAGGAGCGGGATCAGGGTGATCTTGTGCTGATTCATTTTGATGCGGATCCAGTTCCTTCTACTACTGTAGATTTTCCCTGCTTTCCACAGCCGGTCTTCATGGGATGCTAAGGGGTATTCAAGAGTCTTTGACTCTACTGCATTTCAGGGTCAGTGCAATAGAAACCACTGTATCCAACTTGGACTCTCAGCAGTAGCAGAGCTTGGCCGCTATCAAGCAGGCAGACACTGGGATCCGGAACAAGGTTGATGGTGTAGTATCCAAAATTGACTCTGTGGTCACCAATCTCTTCAAACGCCCCAAGACCTAATTTCTCTCTTTCTTTTTTAAACTTTGGTTAACTAAACAAGTTTTTTTTTGGGTTGTAATATTGGATGAACAATTTTTTTTTGCTATCTCTTCCCGTGTCCTTCTGTAACACATGAACTAGTCCATTATCTACTATCTTATCTACTCTTGTGTTGTGCATTTTGCTCTTTTCTTGTTGTCCATAACTTCGTTCATGTCTTACGTGTTTTGGTGTGCTAGGATGGCTAATAATTTGAGATATCTATTTGAGCTACTTGCTTGCTGCCTAGACTGTTGGCTCTCTAGTGCTGCAGGTTCATAACTTGGTTTTGATAATGACAAAAGGGGGAAAATATGTTATTGGTGCCTTTAAAAATTTTCTGAACTGACTTAGTTCCTATAGCCTTTATGATACCTAGTCTCTGTTCCCAGTTATAGTTGAGTCTTGTCACTTAGGTTGATGTGTTAAGGTGTTTTTAGTTACTTTGTTTACAAATTTTTTTCCCCAATATTATTTGCCATCATCAAAAAGGGGGAATATTTTTGTATTCACTATTTTGATGATGATAAATAATGTGGTTTTATGTTTAGTTTATTTTAGTTAGTTTTATTTTTTCTATTAGATTTAATTTTATGTCTTTAATTAGATTTTATTCTAGTAGTATAGATTAGATTTATTATCGTTTTATACAATTAGCTTATTAATAACTTATGGAGAATTGATTATGAGTTTAATCAAATTAAGTTATGTAATCTAATTGTTTATATTATCGAGTCATTACATGATTGTATGATTTTGATATTATGGAATACAAACTTTAACAAGTTTGAATTCCATAATGTTAGTGGAGTTAGTGGGATATGCGTAGATGAAATGTATAAGCAAAATGAACGTGAAGCAATATCTAACTACCATCGCTACAAATAAGGAACGAAGATGCTGATCATCAGTTTGTTCCTAGATTCTAGGGAGCATAACCAACTGCCTTATTGTTAGCACACACATATCTGAAGGAGTGGAAGCTGATTAAGTGGAAAAACGGCTACAGAAGTTGTTGGTGGGATGCTACATTCTAGCGCCCATAATGTACTAATGGAGCAAAACGTGGAGCAGCAGATATTCCTACTTATAGCTTAGAAAATTGAATTCAAACTTAACTTTCCAGATTTTCATGTATTACATCTAAGAAATTTTATTCGGATTTCTATTCTTCAATTTATTTAAATCATTGTATTTGAGTTTGGGTTGAGAGAAAGAAAATTCTTGTATTCAAACGAGAGAAAAGAGAGAGAGAAAGAGAAGACTTCTAGTGAAGTCGAGTGAGGAAAGTCACGTGTTCAGGGGGAACAAGGTGACTGGGAACTGATTCTTTGAGGAACTAAGTGAGGATTGATTTATAATAAGTTGTAAGAACTGTTATAAATAAAAGAGCAAGATTTCTTCCTAAAGAATTGAGGAAGAGAACCTTGTTAAAAGGATCTTCGTGTGTTCTACCTTGTTACTACTTCTCTTTATTCGCTTTCATTTTAGTTTATCCACAAAAAGTAAAAAAAATCTCTCCAACTATAATTCACCCCACCCTCTTGTAGTTGACCTAGTGTTTATACTCGACTAACAATCATTGTCCTGTTGAACCCTAATATGCAGGAAGTTGTCAAGAAAGAGGTTATGAAATTGCTTGATGTTGGGATCATCTATCCCATTTCGGATCCTAAGTGGGTGAGTCATGTTCAAGTGGTTCCTAAAAAGGGTGGTACTACTGTAGTTAAAAATGCGAAAAATGAACTAATTTCTACAAGAGTAGTCACTGGTTGGCGTATATGCATTGACTGTAGGAAATTAAATGTTGCCACTAAGAAAGACCACTTTCCCCTCCCCTTCATTGATCAGATGTTGGAACGACTAGCTTGTCACTCTCATTTTGTTATCTAGATGGCTATTCTGGTTTCTTCGAAATCCCTATCCACCCAGATGACCAGGAGAAGACCTCATTTACATGTCCTTGTGGTACCTTTGCTTATCGAAGGATGCCCTTTTGACTATGTAATGCCCCCGCTACCTTCCAACGTTGTATGATGGCCATCTTTTCTGAGTTTATTGAGTCCATTATCGAAGTATCTATGGATGACTTTAGTGTGTATGGCATTGATTTTGACGCATGTTTCTAAATCTCGCTAAAGTATTGAAAAGATGGGAGGATGTCCACCTTGTATTGAATTGGGAGAAGTGCCACTTCATGGTTACTGAAGGAGTGGTACTTGGTCATATTATCTCTGAACAAGGCATCCAGGTGGATAAAGCAAAAATTCAAGTAATTGAGCAATTACCCCCTCCTGTGAATGTCAAGGGAGTTCGAGGTTTTTCTTGGTCATACAGGATTTTATCGCCGCTTTATCAACGACTTCTCTAAAATTGCTAAACCACTTACTCAGCTGCACCTCAAGGATGCCCTGTTCCTATTTACTAATGAGTGTGTTGTGTCTTTTAACAGGATCAAGCAAGCTCTGATTACTGCTCCTGTCATTCGATCCCCAGATTGGACCCTTCCATTTGAGATTATGTGTGACGCTAGCGATTATGTGGTGCGAATTGTACTTGCTTAGAGGAAGGACAACATCCTTCATGCCATATACTATGCTAGCAAGACACTAGATGAAGCTCAAGTTAACTATGCCACCACGGAGAAGGAGCTTCTAGCTGTGGTCTATGCGTTGGACAAGTTCCAGACCTATCTGCTTGGGTCTAAGGTCATTATCTACACCGATCATGCTGCATTGAAGTACCTCCTAACCAAAAAGGAAGTAAAGCCTCGACTCATTCGGAGGATTTTGCTGCTCCAAGAATTCGACTTGGAGATCAGAGATAAAAAGGGAGCAGAAAATGTAGTGCCTGATCACTTGTCCAGATTGCAATACGAGGATATGGGAGAAGGCCTACCCATTGATGACTCCTTTTCTGATGATAAGCTCCTAGCAGTCACTTCCATCACCTCATGGTATGCAGACTTCGCCAACTTCTGTGTGAGTGGACAAACTCCCCTAGAGCTGAGTTACCAGCAGAGGAAGAAATTTCTCCATGATGCCAAGAAGTACTTTTGGGATAATCCTCTTTTTTACAAGCTTTATGCTGACACCATCTATAGGCGATGTATCCCAGAGTGGGAGGTGGATGAAATTCTGAAGCACTCTCACTCCCTTCCATGTGGAGGCCATGCTGGGCCCTCCAAAACAGTCGCTAAGGTACTTCAGTCTGGTTTTTACTGACCGGCTCTAATTCGTGATGTTAGTACTTTTGTTAAGTCTTGTGATGCATGCCAACGAACATGAAATATTTCCCATATACAGGAGATGCCTCAAATCCCCATTTTGGAAGTTGAACTATTTGATGTATGGGGTATTGATTTTATGGGTCATTTTCCCTCTTCGTCAGGCAACAATTTCATACTTGTTGCTGTTGACTATGTGTCTAAGTGGGTAGAAGACATTGCATCACCAACTAACGACTCTAAGGTTGTCATGAAAATGTTCAAAAAGATTATCTTTCCAAGGTTTGGGGTACCAATGGTTGTCATTAGTGACGGTGGATCCCATTTTCACAAAAGAACTTTTGAAGCCTTACTTAAGAAATATGGCGTCTACCATAGGACTGGTCTAGCATACCATCCTCAGACAAGTGGGCAAACAGAAGTGTCTAATCGTGAAATAAAGACTATCTTGGAGAAAGTGGTAGCTAAATCTAGAAAGGATTGAAGTGATAAGTTAGATGACACATTATGAGCTTATAGAACTGCCTTTAAGACCCCTATTGGTACCACCCCTTATTCACCCTGTTTGATTATTTTCGGGGATTTACTTTTCCAACAAAGTTGAGATTGCAAGTAATAAAGTTAGTCCGACTATGCATCAGAAACAATGGGAACCATCTGAACAGATTATTGAAGGTGCATTTTGGCGGATTGTTGAAAAGCCAACTGAAGAAATAGAAGTATGAAAGATGTTATGTCATATTATGTTGAAGATCAGTTCTATTCCTAATATTTTTTACTTAACTTATAGTGTTGTATCCTTCTTCCTTTTTCAGATGCTTTATGCTACTGATGCCATTTCTGAAAATTCGACTTGTAAATTTTCAGTATCATCAAATTCAGGGAAGGCACCGGACACTGTATAAGGTTTTGCTCCAATTTGGGACATGAAGAATCTCTACCAGTTACCTGGTTCCTTGCTTTCTTTTAGAGAAATTGAATTCTTATGATATCCTAGCACCTCAGCTACATATTGGAATCTGCTTTTCATGCCTTCCTTGGGTAAGACCTTAGAGCTTTTCACTTAGGTGAATTTGAACTGTTGTGTAATTGTTGGTCTTTGCGGTTAGTGAATTTAACATACCAGTTTGCTTGTCTGAAACTAGACCCACGCTTTTTTTATATCATTATCTTTTGGTAATTGTTTTCTTTTCCCTTTGGATTTATTTGGAAATAAGACTGTTGAAGAGCATCGTTTATATAATCTGCAGTATCTCGGTATGGGTGCTCCAAGAATATGGTACAACATACCTGGATTTGTTTCTCATAAATGTGAGTCTATGGTGAAGAAGCATTTCCTAAGTGTAGTAGAAGAACATTTGCAGCTGCTTCATAGACCGGTGAGTCTTGGTTTTGCCTACAGCATGTATGAGACCTAGAGTAGGAAATACTACGAATGAGTAATTACCTTCTTTATACTTCCTCCGTTTCAAAATAGATGCCACATTGTATATTTTTTGGTGTTTCAAAATAGATGCAACAATGTTTTTTTCCCTTATTTAGTAACTTTTGCCTTATACTTTTACCATTTTACCCTTACTAACTTGTTTTAAGTACACTAATCTACTTCACTTTATATGTGGTCCCCAACAGTTTTTTATTTTCCCTCCTTTCACATGGGGACCACTACAATTAATATACTTCACGTTGTATTACTTAAACATGCTTAGGAAATTTTGCCTAGCTAGGAGTCCGTTTTAATAACAATGTGGCATCTATTTTGAAACGGAGGAAGTATCATTTTTGTTTTGCTTCAATCCTAGAGTTCAACGACTCATTGTATCAACAAAATTAACACTAAGAAAATTCCAATTTCAATAAAGTTTGTGTCTGATCTCAAATGTGAAATCTTCTTGCTGTGTAGGAGATTCGCGCAAAATTAATTGAGTGGTCCTATTTTTTCGAGCATCAAAAACCTAACTTGCATGCAACATTTGTATGTATTATTGTGAATATTTCTAGTTGCTGTGTAGGGAGAGTTCCAGGGAGCATATATCATTCTAGTTGGCGTAGTTGCATCAAGAGGTGAATCTTTCCCTCCCTTGTTCTTTGTCATATGAACTGATAGGATCCTAGATGCTGGCTACACTACGTGCAGACTGGCTCTGCATATCATAATATTCACTATTATGACTTGAGAAATATTACCCAGCATGTTCATGTCTTCTCTGGTCATAGACAAGCTGTTTCATATGTTAAATTCTTATCTACTAATGAACTTGCTTCTGCATCAACTGATAGCACATTGCGCTTGTGGCATCAACTGTAATCTGCTTCAAATCTGTGTCAAAAACATGGAATTCCATTATTTCTAACCCCACATTTCATCAAATCCCACCTCAAACGCACAAATTCAAATCCATTTGTGCCCACAAGTTGTGTCTTCATTAAATCTGCTTATTGTTTTTACATTCTTAATTATGCTGCATATGATAAATGCCCATATGAGAATTATGCCCAGACGAGAATCTATACAAGCAGTGCTCAACTTAGCAGACTGATTTTGTCCTTCTAGATGGATGGAGCACATAACTGACAATGTGTAAAGATGTTGCTTAAGTCGAAGAATTGTTTCTTGCATTTCAGCATTCTATGAGATCTTAAGATTTATGAGATTGCTCAGTAGCTTATCAATTTTGGTATTTATAAAGAGTATAAAATATTACACAATAATACCTTCATTTGTAAATGTTCCTGAAGATTTCTTCGATTTGCTGAATTGATAAATTGTATTCAAGCCTAGTTGTGTAGATAAATTAGTTTGTTGTAGCATATTTTGCAGCTTGTATATTTATCATTTTAATATTTTATACTTTGCAGTACTTTGGCGGAGTTGCAACTTAATTTTCTCAAAATAAGCTTGATGAACTCAGAGACTTGTCGATGAATATAAACAAGTGGATGAAGAAGAATCGGAAGATAATGACCATTCTAATTAGGATCTGTGTATTTTCTTTTTGAGGGGCATTAACGAGGTGCTTTTTTTTTGCACATGAATTGGAAGAAACGGGCCTAGGTGCTCGATTATTTTTTATTACTTAGTTGAATTTTTGGAATCTTCTAACATTACATTGATATGCATGTGATTTGGTAGTGAATGATATTGAATAATGAATGAAAAGGTATTCCAATTATAAAGTTTGAATTATCTTAATACAAGTGTCTAGATGTTCTATATGTAAATTACTTGTATATTATGAAATACAAGCACGGAGCAGGTAAAACGGATTGGAAAGCCACATGTATAATAATATTGAAATATTAACTTTTTTTTTAAAAAAAAATAAGGTTAAAGAGACCACCTTTTCCTTTCATGTGGTGTTTTCGAGAATGATTAAAAAGATCACCTACATATTAAAAATGATTTCCTTGTAAGATAAAAAGACCATCTATCTGTAAAATGTGGCGTCTTATCCTTCTTCTTTTTCTCCCTATTTAAATTCATATATAACCACTTATTTTACGGAAGTGGTCTCTTCTATCAAATTAAGAAACCACCCTCAATAAGTGGTTATTTATCCTGAGAGACCTATGAGCTAAAGACCACCTCTCATGTGATCTCTAAATGAGATTTTAGGTGGTCTCTTTAGGCTTTTTGTAGTAGTGCATCTGATTTTGTTAGTGTAATATTGGAGCTCAGATATAATAATATAACTTTCTCCTATGGATTCGATCTTGACTACTAGTTAGTGGACCTTAGGTTATTTTTGATTAGGTGATAAGATTTTAGCCTATCAAATTTTGCCAAATTTGATAGGCTAAAATCGTCTCACCTAATCAAAAATAACCTAAGGTCCACTAACTAGTACTAGTCAGGGAAGTCAGGGTCGAATCCATAGGGAGAAAGTTATATTATTATATCTGAACTCTAATATTACACTAACAAAATCAGATGAATAGAGTTGTGTTACTAAACTAAGCAAATAACAGAACTAAATAAGAAGGTATAAATCGATTAATAAAGCCCTAGAATTAATCATGGAACACTATGCATACAATTCGGGAAATCAGGGACGAATAATAACCACATAATAAGTCAAACTGTCTAGGGCACATGTAAAAGGGCTGTTGTTTAATTTTCTTGCGAACCGCAGTCCTTCACTTTCCTTTTCTTTCAGCTCTAAGTTATTGCACGCATACACAGTAGTCCATCCCACATTTCCCTCCCTGAGAAAAAACTCACGAGCAAGACCCTCCTTAGCTTTTGTGCATACAGTGAACACCATAACTCGTCCTTGTGCGAAACCCTAACTTCGGCTTTTGCACCACCAGAGCCACCACCTTGCACACCACCGCAACTCCTCCTTTTCATGTCTCCTCCAATACATTGCTTCTTCTCTTCTTTTTAGTGGGTTTAATTTATGGCAGCGCCAGCACCATCACAACATTGAAGCACCACCACCACACCATTATCTCCTCCTCTTCCGGTAATTCCCCTCTCTCACTCTATCACCTCTTTTCTATTTCTCTGTAACTTTCCATTGCAAAATTTTTTAATTTATTCTAATTAATTTGTTTAATTTATTGCATTTTGAAATCAAATTCTATTTTTTTTGTTGTAAAATGTGCTTGTATTAGCTGAAACAATGATTGTAGGGGGTGGGTGAGGGATGGTAGGATTGGGGAGGATGGGGTCGTGGTGTGCAGGGTTGGGGGGCTGGGCAGGGGGTGGGAGAGGGCTGATATGGGGTAGGGGAGGCTGTGCAGGGGGTTGGCACGAGGAGGCTGGGCAGGGGGTGAGAGAGGGGTGACACGGGATACGGGAGGCTGTGCAGGGGGTGGGAGGGTTGGGGAGGTTGGGCAGGGGGTAGGGGAGGTTTTGCAGGGGTGGGGGTTGGGAAGGGGTGGGGGGCTATTTCTAGGTTCTTATAGCGAATTTTGTGTAGTTTATTGCGAATTAATCTTGGTTTTTAGTTACTTTTGCTTTTCTTAATTGAATTATGTGATTAATGTGTCATGTGTGATTTATTAATTGTAGGAAAAAGAAGCTAAGGAAGGCAAATATTTGCTCCTCTTTTATAATGAGAGGTAATTAGCCTAATTTTCTTGTTTTTAATTTTTTGGATGTTGATGAGGAAAAATAGATATGTTTTCCAATTTGAGTAAGATATGATAATGTATGTATATTTTGATGTGAGATTGTATGAAAACAATGTAATTTAGCTATGAAATCTACAAGTTGTTTGAATCATCATCACATGCCTAGATACCCGTTCAAGACTTACTCATTAGGAGTACGTCTTGAATAGTCCCCTGTTTGGGATTGCTCTTGGACGTTTGATCTCACTTACGTGGTGAATGTGTGTCTTCTTTTCAATTCTAAGGAAAGTCTTGGCTTATCATTTCTCTACATTGTTCTCTGGGTACATATGTAGATAACCAATTATCTACATAGTGTACTTAGAGAATTATAGGAAAATGCTGCCGGATTTTCCTTAGAATTGAAAAGTTGGCATATATTGACTAATGAGATTAGACGTCCAATGATGGGTTAGGTTGGAGTGATAAGGACCTTTGGCTGCATGCATACATTTGAACATGTCACTACCTTAGCTTGCATGTGTATGTGCATGTGTGATTTGTATATGGTGACTTTTCTGCATGTGTATGTACTTAAATAATGATTGATATATTATAATTATTAGTTGTGTTTAACTAAAGGTCTTCTTGAATGAGATGGATCATACTTGGATGTATGGTAGTCGTGAATCAATTGAGTTTGTGAATGGGTTCTCGAAATTCTATGAATCTGCATTACAATATCAAGCATCTTGTGGAGCAGTAGACTTTTATTGTCCTTGTCGATTGTGAAAATGTGAGCAAGGTTAGTAGTATACATTTTCTAAGCCAGCATATCTTTCGCCGTGGTTTAGGCATCAATACCACGTATGGATTTGGCATGGTGAGGAGGGGAAGTATATAGGAAGCTCTAGAATAATGAACGAATTATGTGAAGAAAAGAAGGATTTAGAGTTCGTTGATGAGGTCAGGGATGACGAGTATGCGGATGATGATAGGGATCATGTGGACGAGATGATACACGAGGATGAAGATCAGTCTTGTAAACGACCTCATATTTTTGAGTCTATGTCTAAGGCTGCTGAAAAGCCACTGTATCCAGGTTATACAAAGTACACCAAAATTTTCGTTGTGATAACACTCTGCAACATTAAGTTGAAAGCTGGTTGCACGGAGTCTAGTTTCACATCGTTGTTAGAAGTTTTAGCTAATATGCTCCCTGATGGAAATGAACTGCCAAAGTCGTACTATTATGCTAAGAAACGCATGTGTTCTTTCGTTTAGAGTACCAGCGGATATATGATTGTCTAAACAATTGTGTCCTTTATCATAATGAGTATGAGCATTTAGATAAGTATCCATGTTGTGGATTGTCGAGGTACAAGCATGAAGGAGATGGGGGATAGTGAGAGCACCACCACCTAGGGTGTTGCGGTATCTACCCATAATACCTAGATTACAACGCATGTTCTTTATTAAAGGAGATGCGAAAATTTTGAGGTGGCATGCAGATCGTAGGAAGAAAGAAGATATGTTGAAGCATTCGGCTAATTCGCCCGAGTGGAAAAGTTTCAACATGAATCATAAGGCATTTGGTGATGAGGATGGGAATCTGAGGCTTGGATTGTGTACGGATTGTGTGAATCCTTTTGGCAATCATAGTTCTAAACATAGTACATGGCCAGTAGTTTTAGTGGTTTATAGCTTGCCTCCTTGGTTGTGCATGAAAAGCAAGTACATCATGTTATCGCTTCTCATATCGGGGGTGAAACAACCTGGAAATGACATAGATTTATACCTCCAATCGCTGGTTGAAGATTTATAAAAGATATGGGTATTTGATACGTATGCTAATGAGATGTTCACTTTGCATGTTATGATTTTCTATACTATGAACGATTATCCAGCTTATGGTAACTTATCTAGGTATAAGACCAGAGGAAAAAAAGCTGTGCCCGATATGTACAGATAACGTGGAGGCTACACACCTTAAGGGCTGCAAACATGTCTATATGCGCACACGAAGGCTTATCAGACGTGATCATCCTATCGGTTTAAGAAAAAGGCATTCGATGGGATGGTTGAAGAGGAAGTTGCTTGTATATCATTAACTGGTACTGAAGTTTATAATCAGGTTAAAGGAATTGAAATAATATTTGGTAAACCTGCGAGTGAAGGTGATGGAACTACAAGATTATTGCAAATGGAGTCCGTTTTTTGGAAACTTCCATATTAGAAAGATCTAGAGGTCAGACATTGTTTAAATGTCATGCACATAAAGAAGAATGTTTGTGACGCTATTCTTGCAACACTTATGAGTATTCCGGGCAAGACAACAAACGTTAAGGCGTCACGATTTTACTTGGAAAAACAGGGGCTTCGACCAGGGTTGGGAACTTACAAAAGGGACAGAAAGAAGAAGAAAGGAGTGAAGGAAAGGGTTGATGAGGAAACTGGGAAAAGAAAAAAGAAGGTGGAGGATTCGGAGAAGGATTATTTGCCACCAACTTGCTACACGCTGTTGAGATTAGAGAAACGAATTTTTGCGAGTCGGTTGTATGGTACTCAGGTTCCAACTGGCTACTCATCGTATGTGAAGTGATTTGTTACCTTCAATGGTCAGTTGAAGTTATTGAGTATGAAATCTCACGATTATCATGTCATGATGCAAGTATTCTTAACGATTGTAATTCGTGGGATGCTTCCAAAGCATGTGAGGCACACCATTAAGAATCTTCGTTCATTTTACTATAGTATATGCAGCAAAGTGCTACACTGTTGACCCTCGATTTCTAGCAGGCCAAAGTAGTTGAAACTCTATGCAAATTTGAGATGTTTCCCCTCCCAACATTCTTTGACATCATGGTCCATCTCATTGTCGACCTTGTTCGAGAAATTAAATAGTGTGGTCCAGTGTTTTTGGGTTGGTAATATCCTTTTGAGAGATATATGGGTACTTTGAAGGATAAAATTCAAAATCCTGTTCAACCATAAGGTAGTATATAATTCAAGGGGTTGTGGGTGAAGAGGTAAAAATAATTTTGTGGCTGAGTATTTTGCTAGTGTTGATCCTTTAGGACTTACGACATCTCGACACATGGGCAAACTTGAGGGCAAGGGTACAATTGGCTCAAAATTGATCTCTCCTTCTATAGAGAATCGTACACAAGCTCACTTATTTGTGTTGCATCACGTAGCAGCTGTCCATTCTTACTTAAATGAACATATGGAGGAATAGTTAACAACCGTGGAAAAGGAATAAGGGCACTGACACAAATGCATAACAAGGCGTTAATTGATTGATTTCATAGACTAACTATATAAATGGAGTTTTTTTAAAAGAAGGAGACCCCATGCGAACTATTAGCTCGAGGAGATGGTTCTGATAGTTTCATTGTGGTAGCTTATGGTCGTGCACAACCCCCTAGTGATTGAGTACGATTGCATAACTAGTTAGTAGACGATAATCACTATGTGGTGCGCCTCAATTAAGGTGTGCCTGGTTTCGAAGAATTAAGTCTTCCGCTATCGAAGCCATAAGTTAGTCTACATTCACTGAGTGATGTAACTCGTAGTTATGTTCTATGGCCGCGTACATGGGTGTGGGTTTTCATATGGGGTACAATGATTAAGATATATATATATATATATATATATATATATGTTTTCTCTTCTATTTCCTATAATAGTTAGTAATATCTTTACTTTTAATTAAAACTAGGTTTGGGGGAAGGTTGGTTCACATGACATGAAGGCAAAGAAGGCTGGTTCAACTGATAAGAAGGCTAAGAAGGTAAGTTTACGTGATGAAGGTGAACCATATATGTTGAATGAAAATGTTTCTCTAGTAAAGAATCCACTTATTCTCGAACCAGAGGTGTTGCGAGGCCTTTGTGCTCCATGCTTTTGGTTACATGAGTGTGTTAGTGATTTGCCGATGGTAGTACGATAGAGGTTCCTTTGGGAATGCAATCTAACTACATCGAGGAGTCGTTAACATGGATTTCTAAGCCCACTATTAAAGAATTTTTATGTGGGGGAGAGTTGAATTTTTTTATGATATATATGTATATATATGTATACATATACATATACATAATATATATGTATACATATACATATATATATGTATACATACATATATATATGTATACATACATATATATATGTATACATATAAATATGTATACATACACATATATATGTATACATACATATATATATATATACATACATATATATATATATATATATATATACATATGTATATATATATATATACATATGTAATATATATATACATATGTATATATATAATACATATACATATATAATACATATACATATAATATATATATATATATATATATATACATATATACATATATATATATATATATCATATATATATATATTATATATATATATATATACATGTATATATATACATATACATACATGTATATATACATATACATACATGTATATATACATATACATACATGTATATATACATATATATACATATATATATATATATATATATACATATATATATAAACATATATACATATATATATATATATATATATATATATATACATATATATATATGTATATATATATACATATGTATATCTATATACATATGTACATATATATACATATGTACATATATATACATATGTACATATATATATACATATGTACATATATATACATATGTACATATATATACATATGTACATATATATACATATGTACATATATATATACATATGTACATATATATACATATCTATATATATATACATATCTACATATATATACATATATATATATATACAATATATATATATATATAATCTATATATATATATAATAAATATATACATATATATACATATATATATATATATATACATATATATATATATATATATATACATATATATATATATAATATATATACATATATATATATATATATATATATATAATATTATATATGTGTGTTGTGGTGTGTGTGTGTGGGGTGTGTGGGGGGGACGTGGGTGTGTGTGTGTTTGAGAGTATATATATATTATATTATATATATATATATAATATTATATATATATATATATATATATAATATATATATATATATATATATATATATATATATATATATATATATATATATATATAGCAAATCTTAGAATAATGTATGAATTCATTATTTAATGTATTGTTGTAGTGTGATGAAGTAGAATAGTGGAGGAGGTTTTCGACTATCAAAAGCTCTTGTATGGATATCAGTCGTTTTAACATGACTAATTTGCTTGTCCTTGTATAGTAACACTTTCCGCCACATACTTCTTATCTAACGTGAATGTCACTGGATGCATGTTTTGGTGAATTTTAGTGTCTGCAACAAGATAATGAAGTTGCATGTGGCTATTACATGTTGAGGTACATGTTCGATATCGCCAAGCATTGCACTAACATCGATGATCTTCAGAAGATATGTAATTAACTAATTAGTCATTTAGCCTATTTTCGACTTTTTGCGTCCAACTTGTACTTCTCGGGTCATTTAACTCCAAATTCTTTTGGAACATGATAATATGAGGTATAATATAACGATTTTATAGATTTTTAGGCTTGCATTTGTTGTTGGTTGAATTTCGGGAACGCAAATGTGAATTTAGGCTTATTTTTGTCATTTTGCATCCAATTCTTAGATTTTGAGTCATGTAACTCCGAATTCTTTTGGAACATGATCATATTAGGTATAATGTAACTAACGTGTTGAACGTAGGGAAAACTAGGTCGTTGCTAACTACCCTAATGTCAAATAAAAACCTAAATATCCACCTAAACCAGTCAAGTGTTAAGAAGCGTCGAACCACAAGGATCGGGGGGTCTCACTAAGGTAGAATCGCTAAGAGTAAGCTAAGTCGAAGAAATGGTCAAGTTTTTGTTGAAATAATTGATTAAAACTATTGGAATCAAATTAGGAAAAGCACTAGGAATGGGAAATCACCATAATCATAAGTTCACATCCAACAACCAAGTAGAGATAAGGGGGTTGACATGCATTAGGAATATGCAAAGGGAATAAACAAACCTAAACACCTCTAAAATCGTTGTTAGGGAGTTTAGAGTCCTAATTATGGCAACAAAACCTATGTTTCGAGGCATTATCACCAAACTAGGCCAAGTTAGGAATTGAAATCAAACCCAAGTTAATACCAATCGACAAGTGGTGTGCAACAACTAATCAATCAATCAGAAGGTCATCCACATAAAAGTAAACCATTAAATGGGCAACAAAGGATCAAAAGGTGTGGATACAGATGAATCAAGTGGATTGTGCGCGTGGTCAGGGTGATGCACGTTTTTCATGGTTGGGATCTTTGTTTTTCGGTTTCGCAAACCGGCAAAGTATTCGAGAGCTCACTTTATTTAGCTCTCTCTCTAGCTTGGCATTGATCTGTATGATCCTTGCCTTGACAAAATCAATTTTATCTGGTGGTTTTCAGCGCGCCAACTCGACAGCGTTTCTACCTTCTTTGAGGAGAAACCTGCAATACTCTCGAGCGAGAGTACCGAGTCACATAAGACTGTGACTCTTATCAAGATCATGAGCCTAGAATCCCAAGCAATAGCAGTTTGTTGGCATTGCTCATGTGGCGAGGTACGACGCTCGCCATTGGTTGTTCGTTGTCCGAATCATGAACGACAATCGTTCCTCTCACCTCCTTCATCAGTGCTCCACGTTTTAACTCCACTATCACTAGCTTTGACCAGCGATGCCCTCCGTCATATACGACTCTTTCTTGTTTTTTGTTGGTTTTGTTTTCTATGTACTGTAAGAACTCTTAAAGCTTCTTTAAGTTTGTTTACTTGTTGTAGTCTTGTAGATGTAGTTGTATTAGTATTAGACTGTAATTCCTCTTTTAATTAATGTACGATTTCTCGATGTCAAAAAAAAGAAAATTTATTAGTATGAACCTTTTAGACATGTTTGGTCATATGTCAAATACACTGTTTCTAGAACATTTCTACACTTTCGAAACTATATTGAATTGAATTTTCTAACCTATATGCCACAAGATGTAGATTAAGACTATAAAAAATCCTATATAAAATATCAGTATACCAAAAGTTTTCATTTCAAAATCCAATTAAATTAAATTACTCTTAGTAATTAATTATCTTTATCTCAAGTATCTATGCTTATTTTTTTATTCCCTAATAGAATCTTGTTGTATTATACTCCCTCCGTTTTATTTTAGGCTATGTTCAGTTCACCTTATTTTTGCTTATTTCAGATCTAATCAGATCAGATCAGATCGGATCAGAAAAAATAAGTTCATATCAGATAAGATAAGTTCAGATCAGATCATGCTTATATTAAAAAAACTCATTATTACTGTTAATACTATTATTTACTAGTACATTTGTTCAAAACGATTATTATTGTTGTTGTTGTACTTATTAATTATTAGTATTGGTAATTATTATTAATCTCCTTGTTATCATTATAAATGTCATTTTATCATTATTTGAAGTTATTTTGTTGTTACTAAATAATAGAAAATTAAAAGTCACGTGTTAAGAACATAATATTGGCGCAAAAAAAAGAAATATATAGAATATGATAGCTCAAATTCATGACAACGAAACTACTAAGTTCGGATTACATATCAAAATAAGCTAAATGCGGGATACAAATTATAAATTTTTTAAAATGTAAAAAAGTTTGTCAAGAACAACACTCTGCTCAAGGAAATTTTCTGTACACAGAGCAAAATAGGAGCTTTTGATTTTTATTTTTAAAAAAATACTGATAATAATGGAGAGAGAATTTTTGCTGAAAGAATATTAAAAAAAAACTGAAAATATCAATGTTCACATAGCAAATGAGGGGGGCTAGGGGAGGCTACGTGGTGTGCAACGTGAAAGAGAAATTAGTAGTAGTACTTAGGTAAAGTTTCATAGTTGTTTGTATATCTTATTTTATTTTATATGTAAAAAATGAGTTGAGTCTGCCGACTTCTCAAGTGTGAAATATTTTTTTTAACGGAAAGTGTGAAAGATTTTAGAAGTGCTCTTATAAATTAATGACTTGGGTTATAGAATTATTTTTAGTAATAATAATAATTATTATGATTATAATTATTGTTGTTGTTGTGATAATAATGATAATAATAATTATTATTATTAATAAAAGTTGTGTAAAAGTTGTGATTGAAATAAAATGATAATAATAGTAATACTATAAATAAGATCTTATAATGTATTTGCATAATAATGAATTACAAAGTATTAATATAATAGTAATAATATATTTTATAAAAGATAAGTTATTATAGATCAGATCAGATCAGAAAAAATAAGTTCAGATCAGATCTGATAAGTTCAAAAAATTTCAGGTGAACTAAACATAGCCTTTATCTACAAACTTACGCTTTTCACGCATATCAATGAAAACTTTCACGATATATATCTCTAGTTTTGTATTTGTAAAAATTATAAAAAGTACATATTAATAAAATACATATTAAGACGAATCTAACAAGATCCCACTTGACTATATTTTTATTCACGTAAATCATAAACGAGGGTCAAAGTACAATTTGTGAATAGTGAAAAATGTCAAAGTGTAATAATTAAAATGAAACGGAGGGAGTATATTTTTTGAAAGAAATCTTGAAATTATTAACCTATATACCTTGTGACATAGGTTGGAAAAATCATTTTAAATTTTATGAACTTTTCCTAGGCTATGTTTAATTCACCTGAAATTTTCTGATATGAACTTATCTGATCTGATCTGATCTGATATGAACTTATTTTTCCTGATCTGATCTGATTTACAAGATCCTATCTTTTATAAAATATATTATTACTATTATATTATTACTTTGTTAGAGATTTGGAATTCGGTAGGAAGAGGTATACCGGATCTAAATTTATAATTTGTGTCTCGCACTTAGCTTATTTTGAAATGTAATCCGAACTTAATAGTTTCGTTGTCATGAATTTGAGCTATCATATTTTATATTTCTTTCTATTTTTGCGCCAATCTTATGTTCTTAACATGTGGCTTTTAATTTCCTATTATTTAATAACAACAAAATTACTTAAAATAATGATAACAATGACATTTATAATGTTCAGAACAAGATTAATAATAATTATTGATATTAATAATTAATAAGTACAACAACAACAATAATTATTATTTTGAACAAATGTAATAGTAAATAATAGTATTAATAGTAATAATAGTAATAATGAGTTTTTAAATATAAGCAGAATCTGATCTGAACTTATTTTTTGTGATCTGATCTGATATGATCTAATCAGATCTGAAAGAAGCAAAAATAAGGTAAAATGAACATAACCTTAATCTTTTTAAAATTTCTGAAAATAAGTAAAAATATATATAAGTGCACATGTTCTAGAAGTATATATATATATATATATATATATATAATATAATAATATATATATATAATATAAATATATATATATATATATAATCTTAAAATAAAACATTAAACAATTAAAACTAAGGCGGTTTAACCAGCCGTTGCTTAAAATGAAAGACTTACAAATCGTCTTGATATGAAACTGAAAATACTAAAGAGAGTTACAAATTTATTTGTGGAAGAAGAGAGAGAGAGAGAGAGATTTTCTGAGGAGCTTTTGTTCTCGTGTATTTTGCTCTGCCCTTAATCTGAAGAAGAGTCCTCAATATATAGGCAGGGGAGAACTAGTAATGTCACGTTGTTTTACTGTGTATGAACAATTTGTCTTCTGCTTTAAACGGTTCACAATTTTGTCTTGTAGAAGCTTTATACTGTTGATGAATAGTTTTGTAGCTTTATACTGCTGAGAAACTTGTCTATTGCTGTTGAAAATTACTAGTGAGACTGTAGTTCTGAAGCATTTTGTCTGTTTGCTGCGTAAAACCTGTTGCTGCTTTGAAGATAGTGAGAGATAATTTTTTTTTTTTTTTTTTTTAAAGTCTGGAAACCAGCATCTTCTTCATCGTCACTCAGGTGGATGGAGGAGTCTGCTATTGTTTCATTGTCTGAGGTTATGGAGGATTCAGACATGCTATTAGCTAGCTGTCGAAGGATCCGTGCGTAATCTTCGGGGGTTTTAGCTGAGGCAAGCAAGGAATTTGCTTGTGATTTACGGGCTAGGAACTGAGATTGTTCTGCCCCTGATGTCATGATACCTGTGTTACTATTTTTCTTTAGCCATTCTCTAATGGCTGGTTGGAGAATAGACTGCGGAGCATTGAAGTTTGACCACCATCTAGTTTTAAATTTTCTTTGTAGGACCATGCCCCCTTGATCTTGGTTGATTTCGAGGAACCATTGACAAACCCAAGGGAGGTAGAACTTCATTGAAAATAAACATAAGGCAGGAAAACGCCTTTCAATATTTGAAGGTTTATATTGGGTTCTAAAAGTATTATAGCTTTTTGTGACTTCAGGGTGAAGGATTTCTGTAGAAGAGCCATAGAATTTCCACCAATGTGTAAACCAAGATGGCAATTTTTCTGGCTGTATGGTTTTAGTGTTAAAGTAGATTAACCAAGAATGGGATAATCTATTGTTTTGTATTAGGAAGGTGGAGAACCAAGCCTGTTGGTAATCCCAATAATTAAAGGTTTTACAATGTGGGAAAGTGTTGTTGAAGCTAATAGGGAAGGCTTTGTGTTTGAAAGGTCTTGATTCCAGTCGTGAGGACTGAGAACCTTTAGGATTTTGAAGGTTGAATAAGATGGCTCAGTATGTTCATTCTTATAGAAAAAGTGCTTGAATTCAGCAGAGCTAGTGGTTTCAAGGATCGTCTGGTAATAATCTGTTGTTTTAGTACGATCCCACGGTTTGTAGAACCAGTTTTTCCCAAAAATCTTTTGAATTGAAACATAAGGATCATCATCATGATACCCATGTTCAATAGTTATAATGTTTTGAGAAGCAGTTTTTACAAAATATTCGGAAGTCTCATTTTTCTTTGGTTGAGCCAACACAACCTGAGAGCTGCCTGTTTTAACAAATTGTTTTTGAGGAAGGGTTTTTTGGGAAGATTCTCCTTCCTCTGGTTTTGAAATAACTGTAATATTTTTACCTGCGTGATTTTTGTCTTCTATGACTGCTTTGTTGGAGTTTTCCTGGCTTTGCTTTGAGCTTTGGAAAGCTTGGAGTATTTGGGGGTGTTTTAGGATAGAAGAAGGGTGCTCAGAGATGGAAAGGAGCCAGTCTTGAACTTCCTGAGTTCTATCAATGGAGGAGGTCTCACTTTCCATATTCTGAACTGCGTCGTACCAGGTTTTTATTGGCTTTTGTGTGGTGCATATGGTTTTCTCAGGAGGAGGTCGGGACTTCTCCTTATCTTTTGTCTTTTTTGGCATTTCTGTAAGAAATTCACGGGTTAAGAAGTCAGGGATAGAATTCTCTTCTCCTTTTATATGCTCAATCTCAAATTCAAAAATGCTTAAAATAGACTGCCATCTGGCAAAAATGTGTTTTGCAGCAATGTTTTGGACATCCTTTTTTAAAACAGCTTTAGCAGCTTGACAATCAACTCGTAAGAGGAATTTTGTATTTAATAAATCAGACTGGAATTTGGTAATACAAAGAACAATTGACAACATTTCTTGTTTTATACTCCCTCCGTCCCATAATATAGTGCTTCATTTCCATTTTGGGTGTCCCAAAATATAGTGCTTGGTTCTATATTTAATTCCATAATTTTTTGTGATTTGCCTACAAAAATCGTGCCATCATTATTTGTTTGCTTCTTGAAAATAGTTTTTTTGCTTTGTTTATTCAACCCAAGGGTTGCATTTAATGCTCTTTTACCAATTATTCTTCATTCTCTCTCCTAAGATCACCTTTTTCCACACAATATTTATTTTAATAATAAAAATTTTTTACTTTCCTCTTAGATTCTATTTACCTTAATTCCCGTGAAAAAATGGAATCAAGCACTATATTATGGGACGGAGGGAGTAGTAGAGTATTTTTTCTGGGTATCATTCCAGTGCCCTGAGGTAAACCTGATAATGTATTCTTTTCCATTGTCGACTTGTTTTAAGATACCTCCGTAACCTTTGTCACTGGCATCTGTTTCAACAATTTTAGATAGGTTAGGGTTTGCTAAACTAAGGCATGGAATTTCTAAAACACGGGTTTTTATTGTTTTAACAGCCTGGGTATGGACATCAGACCAAGGTGGTGGGTTTTTCTTTAATCTATCATGGAGAGGTTTGGCAATTCTACAAAGATTTGGATAAAAGTCTAAGACATAATTTAAGCTACCAAGAAATCTCTGTAGCTGTGTTTTGTCTAGGATTTTATCAGGAAATTTGCTGGTGAATTGGAGAGATCTATCAATAGGGGTAATAGTTCCACAAGACACCAAGTGACCAAGGAATCTAATCTTTGTTTGAAATAAGGAAATCTTTTTCGCCGAAACGACGAGACCATTTTTTTTGATTAGATAGAAAAAGGTCTTTAGATTTTTGAAATGCTGGTCAATCGTGCTTGAGTAAACTAGCACATCATCAATGTAAACTATGCAAAATTCTGAATAGGGGTTAAAGATATCGTTCATTATCCGTTGATATTCAGAAGGAGCATTTTTAAGGCCAAAAGGCATTACATTCCATTCATATTGGCCAAAAGGAACAGTAAATGCGGTTTTATAACGGTGTTGTGGTTTGATCTGTATCTGCCAGAAACCAGATTTCATATCAAATTTTAAAAAGATGAAAGCATGGTGTAACTTCTGCATCAAGTCTTTTTTATTGGGTATAGGATAACGAATCCATCTAAGGGCGTCGTTAAGAGGTTTATAATTTATAACTAATCTGGGTGTGCCACGTTCAATTTCTGAAGCTTTGTTAACGTAAAACGCTGCACAACTCCAAGGGGAGCGGGATTTTGAAATTAAGCCTTTACTTTCGAGAAATATAATCTCTTCATGACAATAACATTCTAAATCGGCATTCATCTGGGTTGGCCGGGCCTTGGTAGGGATATTCTTCTCATCATAATCTGGTTCATAAGGTAAGTCGACCATGTGTTGCTTTCTATCCCAGAAGGCATTTGGAAGATCAGAGCAGACTTCTCGTTCAAGGAGACTTTGGAAGTCAGCTATTTGGGTTTTTAGAGCACTACTTTGTAACTGATCTTCGATCTTTTGTAAATGGATTTTTTGTTTTAGATCGTGCACATCACTTTGCTTTCGGTTGATAAGAGAATTTATCTCACTATTGTAAATAGAACTTGCTTTTATAATGTTGAGATTCCTAGTTTTTTTTATAGGAAAAGGAATTCTAGTTTCTTATTTTTGGTTTTGAAGGATATCCTATCATAGCTAACATTGTAAGGGGTTATTATATTTATGAAAGGTGTTCCCAAAATTACAGAATGGTGTATATTGGTAACAAGGACAAACTGGCTTTTTAGTGAAAGACCTTGATTAAGAATGCTGGCTTCAGTTTTTCCTTCTATTTGCATCTTGGTGTTATTAGCCGAGCTAAGTCTTTCAGAAGTTTTTTGATGAAAACGTCTCGGGACAAGACTAGATTTAATACAATTTAAATCTGCCCCGGTATCGAATAAAGCTATGGTATTAATTATGAAATCACTAGAAAATTCAAGTGTAACCTTTATATAATATTTTCTAGAACTGATCTCTTTTAAAACAAAGAGGAAATCCTCTGGGACTTTTGGGCTATTTTCTTCACCTGGGTCGGTGTCAGGATCACTCTCGTTAGGGGTGTCTGTAGTAATATGAGAGGTTAGAAGTTGAATTATGGCAGAGTCATGCTGTTGTTTTGTTTTAAGATCTCTTATGTCAGCTTTAATGGTTTTAACTTCGGCCTGAAGATCCTGTATGGTTCTTTCTGGCTTCTTTCTAGAACTCCTCTTTTCTAAAATAGAGGTGAGGTTGTATGGTTCAGTGCTGGGGGAGGGGGGTTGAGATCTTTTTCTTTAGGTTTTTCTTCAAGGGATTCACGAAGGCGCTCAAGGTATTGTTTTTGTAAATCAGGGTTGCTAATATCCTGGATAACATCTAGGATAAGGCTTTGTTCTTTGGTTAGAACGTTTAGGGTATAAGGTTCATCTTCTTCCGAAGATGAGGATTCAATTTCATCAATCTGAGGTCCATGACTCTCAGCAGAATTATAAGATTCAGTCTCTTCATCAGAAGATTCTATTAGAAGAGCTGAAATTCTTCCTAGAGTCTCATCATCTAGGTCAAGATTTTGGATCTTGTTAGAAACTCTACAATATCTGGCAGTATGACCCTTTTTACCACATTTGAAACAAGTTATATTTTTAAAGTCAGGTTTTGGGGTGGTTTGTTGGTGTTTCTTATGGGTCTTCCATTTTCGTTGCTCAAAGGGTTTTTTATGGAAGACTTTCTCAGTCTTTTTATAAAACCTTCGGGTTCTATAGGGTTTTTGGTAAGTGGTTGGTTTACTACAACTTCCTTTGCAAGTTTTTGCTTGGGGGAAGGAGTTATCAAACTGTTGGCAGAAGGATCCTAACTCCTTTTTAGTTTCTTTTAACTCCTTCTTAAGATGTTTTTGAAGCTTCAAATCCTGACATATTTGAAGGCCTTGTTTAGAGGTTAGGCTAACTAATTCACCGTAGGTTAGTCTATCATAAGGGATGATATGTTCCCCAAAGTCTTCCCGGATTCTGTTTCTGACTTTTTCTCCTAGGATGGTTGGGAGTCCTGCTAGGAATTTTTCTTTCCAAAAGGGTTGGTTAGAATCTTCCCTAAGCATAACCCTAGTGAGAAAAGTATTCTTATACCATTGAAAATCACTAAGTTTTTTGCATCTAAGATTAGATAAAAGATCTGCGTTTTTATCTCTTAGATGGGAGGAATCTCCAATGAAATGTAGAGATAAGGTAAAGATTAGGGTCGAGACAGAATCTTGGGTTGGTTCTCCATTCTGGTTGAGAATGGGAACCCCATCTTCTGTTGTTTGGATAGCATTTAAAATGTCCAGTTGCTGTTGTTTGGTGAGATAGAAATCCCACCATCCCTTTAACTGGCCAGAGAAGCCTGCAATTAACAGTTCTGCAACCGTTTTATCTGACGTACCAGATTGGGTTTTATAAGCATTTGAAGCCATGGTCATCTGTTGTAAAAGGTTTAAAATCTGGTGTTCACTCATGCCATCTATGTTCCATTCATAAATGGAAGATGCGTTATATTTTGGTTGAACAATTGTGTTAGGCTGACTTCCAACCTGGAATTCACTAGATCTTATAGGAATAACATCAAGAGGACCAGAATTTTGCCAAGAGAGCTTAGCTATTTCAGGTGTTTTGTCATGGATGGAGGTAGTCTCGGTATCGGTGTCTTCACCTAAGTTTAGGACACTGATAGTGTTATTCTGGACTGTTTCTTCCTCAACAACTCGTGAGGTAGAAGGTTCCACCCTGCTAAGTTGGTCTTTGATAGCTTGAAGAAATTCGGTTTTTGAAGTCATGACCTCGTTTTGTGCCTTTTGCGAAATCTGAAATGGTTTAAAAATCGGATTTCGGAGGATCTTATCTACAGGGGTTGAGACCGAGTTTGTATCAGTTTTAAGGTTATGTTTCTCAATTCTGGAAAGTTGCTTTCCTAACGTGTTAAGGGTAATATTGGTGAAGTTGTTTTGTAGGACAATATTTTTGAGGTTTGTGGTATCTTCATCTTGAGGTATCTTTAGAGGTGAGGCCTCTACCTTGTGCTTCCTATGGAGAAGGTAATTTGTCGCAAAGGAGGATGGTCAGCTTGAACAGTGCCATCTGGAGTCTCCCAGACGGATGTCTTCTGCTGGTGTTTACAGGTTCTATGGATTTAAAAGGGTAAACAATGTTGTGGTCAAAACTATAGAGTTCAAACCAGTCAAAAAATAAAATATGAGCTTTGTGTTGAACTAAAAAGTTGTAGTAACTTTCTTGTATTTGTGCACGTATATCTAGGAAATGTTCAAAAAACCACGTTCTCTTTGAGAGATTATGTGTGGCATAAAAGTCTTCATGAACTAATTTTTTATTGACCTCAAAGTTCTTTTCAAGGACGTTTAGCTCATTTGCAATGTTCTCAGTTATAACCGAAGCCGATGGCGAGTCTGGAGGAGACTGTCGTTCAGCATAAACGGGGTGTGGAACTTGGGTTCTATATTCAACATTTTGGATGGAAGGTGAGGGTATATCTGAGGTAGAATACCTTGGCCTTTCTGGATAATTATTTCTAGGACAACTGATTTGTCGTTTGTAATGCATGTTGTTTATAGAAGGTAGATGAGAAGACCTTCCAAGGTTTTCAACAGAGGAATGGTCTGAATATCTGGAGCTAATGCTCCTGTTAAAACTAAGTTTTACACTACCATCAGAGTACTGTACAACTTGTTGTAAATCGGTGTTAGGTTCTGGAAGAGCTGGGGATTGCTCTTCAGGTTCAGCTGCTCCCTCGAGGAACCAATCATCAGGAAGACTGACGTCATTCCATTGTATTGGTCTAGGGATTCTTATGTTAGACCTAGAAAGGTCGGTTTGGAGGAGGAGAGTTTCTCCTTCTTGCTATGTTGTATGTTTTTAGTATTAAAAGCAGACATCATGGCTTTGTAGTGGACTTTATAAATCAAAGCTACTGGTATAGAACCATCGAACATTTTGTAATTATGAGTTTTGATTTGCAAAAGCAAGGAGGATAAGATATTTTTATCACTTAAAGAGACACTGAAATTTGGATAACAATCGAACGAGACTGGACCCATGCATAAGCTTGACTCTATTGTTCCTAATAAGGAATCATTAAAGTCTTTGAATCGGCCATCTCTGAGAGCCACAAGGACTGAAGAATTCAATCCTTCTTTTGTAAGAGGTTTTAAACCTACTTGAACCAATCCTATATGGATGTAACGATATCCCTTTTCAACATGTTTTTGCAAGGTTTTAGCTGAAAACAATTTTATAGTATCAATAGGCTTTGTTAAATGTATATCACGTTCTTGGGTTTTGATAATATAATCTGTTTTAAAAATGTTATATCTACTCATTTTGTAAATTTGGTCTTTATTGACTCTGGGTATTTCCCAATTGTCAATACTTTGTTCAAGATTTTCTATAGTAAAGTTTCATTTTTTACCAGCTTATTGGCTTTACTACTACTACCATGAGAAGAGGATGAAGTTCCTCTGCTCCAAATAGAACTCATGAATCTGGTTAAAAAACTTAGACCAGGGTTAACACTTGGTACAAGCCTATAATCTACCTGCCATAGAGAAGGTGTAGCCCTATGGTCTGACCGCCACTTTTGGGACTTACTGCCTCTACAAACCTTAAAAATAGCCGAAATAAAAAGGACTGGAGCAAGAGTTAAGAATGGAAAGTACTATAACCAGAAAGATAAAGTTTTATAAGGAACAAAAATACTACAACCTTGGCTCTGATACCAGGATAAAGCCAAGGATCTGGGGTTTTAACAGATAATACAGAGATAAAATAAAATCTTAAAATAAAACTTAAACAATTAAAACTAAGGCGGTTTAACCAGCCATTGCTTAAAATGAAAGACTTACAAATCGTCTTGATATGAAACTGAAAATACTAAGAGAGTTACAAATTTATTTGTGGAAGAAGAGAGAGAGAGAGAGATTTTTGAGGAGCTTTTATATATATATATATTATATATTATATATATATATATATATAATTATATATATATATATATATATATATATTATATATACAGAACAAGGTTCAATTGGCTTATGTGTCATTCACTAAAAGAAATCTGTCCACATGTCATTTGCAAAACCCCCTCACTACCTTCTGCCATGTGTAATTCTGACTAATGGAATGCATCAATTGCAATATTTGTAACTTTAGTAAGTTTGTATATTTATGTAGATTAATTTCTAACTGTTTTCCTATTTAATATATATTAGCGATCTTTTGGCATTTTTCTCTCCACTCTCCACATCAAACAAAAAAATTCATTATATCATATACGGAAGTAGATATATACTGTCAACCACCTTATTTTTAATTCTCGATAAAAAAAAAACTTTTAAAAAAGTTGTTAAAAATTAAAGCTTAAATTATCAACTCAAAAATTCAATGACCACCTACTTATTAGGATTTAGTGGGGTCAAAACAAAGAGAATTGGTACAACTTTTAATTAAACAAAAACATTAAGTGCATATTTACCGATTTGAAGTATAAACAAAAAACGATGAAGTCTGATATAAAAAAAAAAACTACCACGTTAGAAATTTGACAATCTATGATTCCACTCTCACAGTCTCACTTAGACTTGTACTGGATTAAGAGGAAACAAGCGACATTGATAGAGTTTTTTCAAAATAGGAGTTTGGTTTATAAAATTGAAATTAAATGGAATAACAAAAACAACCATATTATTATACAACAACCATATTATTATACAGTCGGGCTATGGATGATGAAGATTGAAAAAATTCGTTTAAAATGAATTACCTTATGTAATTATTATACAACAACCATATTATTATAAATAATTGTAGCTCAAGAAGATTTGATATACCATTGTCAATTACCGTCACAAACAAAATAGTGATTTCGAAGTGTAGGAGCCTTTTAATGGATATTATATCTAATAGTAAGATAATCAAAGATCAAAGAATAACAAAGAATCTAGTAAACGGGAAAATAATTTTATTCTACAAATAATCTTCAAAATTATTATTAAGAAAAAAAAACCAAATGGGTGATTTCACAAGTTAAAAGAGGTACCTTTTAAGCAAAGTGTAACTTTTAATTTTAAATGGGTCACTTCTAGATTAATAAAATTGACGTATTTGAGGCAAAAAGTTACCCATGTCCCACATTAATTTATTGTATATCTGTGTTACTAAAGAATTTGTATAAATAAAATAGTCATCAATATTTTTCAGTATATCTAATCAACAAAAAATCTCCCGTGTATTTTATCATGACATTAGCTACATTAGTCATTGAACGCAAGGGTCATAATTTGCTTTTAAAATATATATTTTATTACACGATATGATTATAAAAACTTTAAATCACAAGCTAATATTCAAACTATGATTTTAGGAGAAACATCCTAAAATCCTAAATTTACAAAATAAAATATTCCCTCGCACTTTAATGTGTATTTTGTTTCATCTATGTATTTTATATATGTATATATTACGATTACAAGATTTTTAAAATTTAAAAATGTTGTAACAAAGGATTTATATATATCATGAAATATAATTTTACATTTTACATTATTTCCATCTTAAAGGCACGAATTCTAATTATAATAATTATTGATTCAATAAATTTGAAACAAAAACAACTACTCCCTCCGTTTCCTAAAGATCTTCCCTCTTTCCTTTTAAGGGCGTTTTCAAAAGATCTTCCCTCTTTTGCTTTATTCCTTATTTGGTAAAACAAATTTCCCTATTTGCCCTCTCATGTCACTATCATATGGTCCACCATTATATTACTAGAATTTTTTGCACGCGATGTGTGCTTGAATTTTTTTCGAACATAAACTCAATTTTCTTCGGCATAAGAGTCAAAATTTGAACATTAGACATACGAAGTATAATTGTTTTAGTTGCAAAATTTGATTGGTTTAGTTTCTGTCACTTAAGTCTCTCACCATTCTTTTTGTTTTTTTTTTTTACTTTTCAAAGTTAAATTCTATGAATAAAATAGAAAATTTTTGAATTTATTTATAATTTCTAATATTATAATTTTTTAATTGATTTTTGAATTAAGTACAGTACTTCATAAATTGTAAAGAAAGTAGACACTTTGATTTCAAGTCAATTTTTTCATAAGTTATAGTTTGCAAGTGAATTTTTAAGTTTTTCTAAAGTTTTCTCATTTTAGTGATTTGCATAACGTAAATTATGCAATTTTATGATTTTAGTTGAGTTGTGAGTGATTATTATAATTATATTTTTGATATTTTTGTTTGATGCCCCCTTTGATTTGTAAGTGAATTTGTAATTTAGAATGGGAAGGGGGTAAGATAGTTTCTTCATTCGCGGACACCATAGCTCCCCCCTTCCCTTATATAATAGAGATATGTTGTACTTTAATTCTTGAATGATATTTTATATAAATCTTTTTACCATGATAATATATCGCTATTATATAATAGAAAAAATACGTCCAAATATATGTAAAAGTTTCATTATATATAGGAAACACTATAAAAAAAGTAAATAATTTTTTTTTCCTTGTCTAATTTCTAAATTTTGATTTCACTACAAATACACCTCTATTTTTTATCATGACCCATCATTAATTGTGAATAGTTCTTGAGAATAGTGACTTGTAAGTAAATTTTTGTAAATGTTTTTGTATGTATTGACGTTCTAGGTTATTAGTTTTAGTTTGTATATTAATTTTAAGTTTTAATAAAGTTTCCTGATTATTTGAGTGATTTGCGTGATTTTTATAACGTGATTTTCTCAATTGTATGGGTGATTTGTAAAGTTTCTTCTTTTAAGTGATTTATGAGTGGGTGTTGTAAATTTATTTTCGGTATTTTGATTTTGACATTCCTTTTGTAATTTAGAAAGAGAAGGGGGGCAAAATAGGCGTTTCAAAAGAGGACACCATTGCTCCCCTTCCCTTATATAATAGAGATAGATAAGTTTATGTCAGATTATTTCACTTTTGGTCAAAACAAGTCACTTTCAAGTCCAGATGGGTTACTTTTTAATTCAGAATGGGTCACTTTTAATGTTAAACAAGCCAGCTTTGTATAAGTCAATTGACCAATTTAGGAAATAAAGTTACCCATTTTTTTAAGCTGGGTTATGTATTTAACCACGGTTACTATTTCAAGAGTTACAAGCAAAAAGGGTATGAAAATCTTAATATGTGATAAAGATTGTGGCAACTCATCTGTTTCAACCAATGTGGTTCATGAGGAAGTTTCTCAAAATGTTTAGATTGTGTATGAGTTGTAATTGGCCCAATTTTTTACGTATCAATTTAGATAGTGTAATTGTTTATTTTTTTTATGATAATGTGTTGTCAATTCAGTTTGATTCCAATCAATCTCATTAAACAAAAATGTTGCTGACATTAATAACATGTCTCTTTTTGTCTGATAAATACTTTATAATATCACATACAAATATAGCCTCCCGTGCATTTTTACACGGGTTAAAAGCTACTAGTCAGAATAAAAAGGAAATCAGAACCTGGTCTTGCTTCTCCCACAACCCGCTATCAGACTTGTGTTACCAGTATTAAGTGTTCCTTCCCTCAACTATTGCACGATTTTCTCATAGAGATGGTCTTTCTTTTTCTTTTTCTCTGGGCAACAAGAGAAAGAGATTGTCAGTCTTTACATATGTTATTTGGTATCTGGGATATGGTAATAGGTAGTTTCCATTTACTAAGGGCTAACTAATCCATCTAGATACTACTCTCTTGAAATGGTAACATATTACTCACTATACTCAGGCTTTGTTTGGAAATTAGACGTAAGTTGTTAGTGGTTAGTTGTTTGCATTAGATGTTAGCGTTTAGCTTATTGATATTAAAATGTATCAGGGCTCAAGTGATTCGCCGAAGCGACGAGATCTTAAAAGCTGGTTTTTCAAGTGTCTAGTGGGACGTTTTGTTCAATCGGGGAAGGTTTTTGGGACAACACCTAAAGATATACGAAGTGAGAATGCTGACATGAGTAACGAAATTCTGTGAAGAACACAATAAGTGCACATATGAAATTTTAGTACTTTATTAGGTGAAATGATCAATAATGATATTGGATTAATTTATTGGTGGTATTTTTTTAAAAGGTAGTTTATTTGACCAGTTTTAGGATATGGTCATTAGATTACTAAATTCACAAAGCTCTTTCCCAAAAGCTCCGACTTGTAGCTTTTTCAAAATAAATTTTTTGGGCTCAATTGTTTTTTAGTTATCTCTCAACCAAACACTCCATTAGAGATCTGAACCAGCCATACCTCTATATTTATCTCATACCTCTCTGCCAGAAACTCTCTCAATCAAACACTTCCTCAATTAAAAAAAACCTACAATTATCTTCTTCCCTACTAAATATATTAAACACCCAATAGTATAACTATCTATTTCCTGCGTTTCACAATAAGTGAAACACTTTCCTTATTTGAAATAATCGCAATAAGCGAAACCAAGTTCAAATGGTAAAAAAAGTTCACTCTTATTACAAATATATCACCAAAAAGAAGAGGAGACCACAACTTCAATACTTCTCCACTCTACTTTATTGTGGTCCCAACTATCTCTCTCTAAATTCCTTGGTAACTCCCCCTTTCTCTATGTTTCACTTGTTGTGAAACGGAGGAAGTATATTATATTATTACCGGCGATATCTTTTTTTTTAATTTGATTTAATCCAATTTTTAGAAGTTGAACCAAACATATAAATACAATCCATGTATTTTAGGCTTAGCATCACATACCATTTTTTTGACAAGCTAGCACGAAAATCGTGTAGAAAGAGGAAACAGGTATGGATGGGTGACATGTCCAAATGATGTACCCTAGTAGACATGAAGTTGAAGGACAAGGCGGTGCAAGATGGGCCACTAAGCTATTAGCGTACATATTGGTAGGTCCATTCAGACCAAGGTTTGATTCGTGGAAAAGGAATGCCACCAAGTAAGCAAAGTTGGTAAAGTCAGTAACGATCACGTACAGGAACAAGAAACAATGGCACACCAAATAGGAGTACATTGTTCATCTGAATCTGAAGACATAGATCAATCATTATTAATTCACTAATACCATAATAAATTGCTTTACTTGGAGCCATGTGACATTAGAGAGAACTAATCATTAAGATGGGGGGTGGTTAATGTTAAGAAGGGAGAATTTCTAGGATATAAATATACATAGACTATATGTCTATGCACAATAGGATATCATCGAGATATGGGGTGTAAATTTTTTTTGCTAAATAAAATAAAATAAATTACAAGCGATTTAAGCAGCTACTTCCTCCGTCTCATCAGGGCCGTTCCTGAATATTATTGGACCCAGGGCGAAATTTTAAAAATTACTCAATAAATTTTTTTATGAAAAGTTTTCATTAAATTAAAAAATAACATTACAATCGAATCGCATGAGGGAAGAAATAAAGAAAATGGTGGGAAGATGGAGGGCACAACTCTGAAATGTATGCTGGAAAAAAAAAATGAGATGCTCTGCTACCGAAAAAAATTCCTAGATATGCTACTAGAATATGAGATATCAAACTACAGTCACTACCCACATAACATCTAGAAGGGTGGAGATGGAGAAAAAACTTATTTAGTAAATTCAACAACTAGATGACTTATCCAATAGAACAATCATGAACTACACAAAATCAAGATAATCTAACTAAAACAAAACTAAACAGGTTCTTACAACATTATAACAAAATCCAGGCCACTAATTCAGTAAGAAATCCAAAAACTATAATTAAAAAAAAAGCTTATTTCTTTTATTATCGCAACACCAAGAATCTAAATCTCAAATTATTAGAAAATAAAGTTCATAATAATAGATAAAAACTAGCATACAAGAAAGAAGAAGATTAGAATTACAAACCCAAGAGTATTGTTGCTTGTGACTGTAGATCCCATTAACAAACCGGGCTATTTTACTCAAGTTTTTCTTCAATTTGAATTTTATAAATGGGGAAGAACATAAGTTCAACTTATATGGGAAATTTGCAAGAATTTCAGGGAGAAAAAAAAAAGGAAAAATCGTTGAATTGGAGATTAGATTTTTGTTATTTTTGTTAACTGAATTGTTTTGACCATGGTAATGGGTAGAAGATGAAGAATTCCCGAAAAAAATCTTAATTTTGAAATTTCTTACTAATTTCAATTGATTGGAAGTAAAATTTATGAGTAATGCATTATATAAATGTAATTTCTCCCTAGTTAAAAAATCTTGTTGCTATATTTAAGAGGAGTTTAACAGCTATATTTTGGAAAATATAAAATTTTCAATGAATTAATGGTGGTTAGAGAAAATAATGGAGATTGAATTTGGGTCTTGAAAGGAGAAAGAATAACTGAAGAGTAAGGCTATGTTCAGTTTACCATTTTATTTTTATTTCAGATCTAATCAGATCAGATCAGAAAAAATAAGTTCAGATCAGATCATGCTATATATTTAAAAACTCTATTACTATTAAATATATTTCACTACATATTAGTAAAAATTATAATAATTATATTAATAAAGTACTTATTGAGACGAATCAAACAAGACCCCACATGACTATATTTTTTCTTATATATTGAGAAAAATCTACAAGATTCTCTCTAATTATGAATAGTGTCAAGATTCTAAGTGAGAAAGATCAAAAAATACAAAGGGAGTATTATTATTTACTAGTATATTTGTTCAAAAGGATTATTATTGTTGTTGTTGTTGTACTTATTAATTATTAATATTGGTAAGTATTATTAATCTTTTGTTATTATTATAAATGTCATTGTTATCATTATTTTAAGTTATTTTGTTGTTATTAAATAATAGAAAATTAAAACCATGTGTTAAGAACATAAGATTGATGCAAATAATATATATATAATATATATATATATATATATATATATATATAATATATATATATATATATATATATATATATATATATATATATATATATATATATATATATATATATATATATGATAGCTCAAATTCATGACAACGAAACTACTAAGTTCGGATTACATTTCAAAATAAGTTAAGTGCGAGATACAAATTATAAATTTAGATTCGGTATACCTCTTCCTACCTAATTCCAAATCTCTCTAGCTATTTGAAGTTGCACGCTATTTATTTCTTTCTCGCGCAAGTCATAGTTGTTTGTATATCTTATTTTATTTTATATGAAAAAAAAGAGTTGAGTCTGCCGACTTTTCAAGTGTGAAAATTTTTTTTAAGGGAAAGTGTGAAACATTGATAAGTGCTCTTATAAATTAATGACTTGGGTTATATAATTATTTTTAGTAATAATTATTATTATGATTATAATTATTATTGTTGTTCTTATAATAATGATAATAATAATTAGTATTATTAATAATAAAAATTGTGTAAAAGTTGTAATGGAAATAAAATGATAATAATAGTAATACTATAAATAAGATCTTATAATGTGTTGCATAATAATGAATTACAAAGTAATAATATATTCTTATAAAAGATAAGATCTTGTAAATCAGATCAGATCAGATCAGAAAAAATAAGTTTAGATCAGAAAATTTCAAGTGAACTAACATAGCCTAAAGGAGATTAAGAAGCGTTTGTGTTTGAGTTTCACAAGTCTACTTTCTCTTTCTTTAGCAGTCACGCTCCTTTTCCAAAATTACTGCCAGTGAGTTTTTTTTTTGTATCTACGACTGGGCCCTTTTTAGGCTTGGGCCCTGGGGCATTGCCCCTCCAAACAAGGCTCAGGGTCGGGCCTGCGTCTCATAATATAGTGTTTGGATTTTTGTTTGGGTGTCCCAAAATGTTGTGCTTATTTTTTTTATCAATTTGTTTGGACTAAATTATTCTTCATTTCAACATAAACGTTTCAAAAATACCCCTACCTTTCATTTAAATTATGTGTCCCTATTTATTATTTTACAGCATTCCAAGTAACATTTATTGCTCTTTTATTTTATTTTAAAGTAAAAAGAAGAAAAAAAACTAGTTTCAAATCAAAAATACCCAATAAACATTTACGTAAATATATGTTTTTGTCAAATCCTAAAACTCCTTCCATTTTACTTAATTCTTGTGAAAAATGAGAAATGAGCACTGTATTATGAGATGGAGGAAGTAATATTTTACAAAAAGATGACTTACAATTAGATTGAAAGGCGGGAGATGATACTAAATGATACTTCCTTTGTTTCTTAACTCATTTTTCGGATGTTTCAAAGTACTTAAAACTCTTTTTGATAACTTTTTACACAAAAAAGCCTTATTCTATTATTTTAGGTACATCACTACAAAAAATAAGCGGATTTAGCAACTAGCCATTTTCGTTGCTAAATAACCAAAAAATGGTTTCTAATGTTGTTAGCAACGAAATTGACAACCAAAATGGTTGGTTGCTAAAGGGTCAGTCGCCAATTGTATTTAGCAACGAAAAAGAGTAAATTTCCTTGCCCTTTTAGCAACCAACTACAAATTCGTTGCTAAATAGCAACCAATTTTTTTCATTTTCGTTGCTAAATAGCAACTAAATTATTAATTTTTGTTGCTAATTAGCAACGAACTTATTAATTTTCGTTGCTAAATAGCAACCAAATTTAACAATTTTGGTAGCCATCCCAACTTCCCATGAGGTCACTCATTCCAAGATTATTCCCAGTCGAGCAAGCTTAACTGTGAAGTATCTTAACCTATGAGCTCCCTAATAGAAAGATGCACGTTATTCAAATAACTAGTATAACGATTGTTCTTAAAGTATTCATAGATGTTACATATGGCAACAAAATTATAGTTTTGGTTGTTAAAATAGCAACGAATATAAATTTTTAGTAGCCAAAATAAATATTAGCAACCATTTTATTTTGGTTGCCAATCAGCAACCATTTAAAACTCTAGCAACATTAGCTTGACAATGAAAAATAGGAATTTGGTTGCCAATTGGCAACGATTTGGTTAGGTTGCTATATTGGCTACTAAATATTCAATCAGTTGCTATAATAGCAAGGGAAAGTAAATCAATTGTTATATTGGCAACGAAAAATTATACATTCGTTGCTCATCTATAATAGCGACCAACAACACAAACTTAGCAACCATTTTCAACATTTGGTTGCAATTTAGTAACCAATTTCAAATGGTTGCCAAAATTCGTTGCTGGATTCAGTTTTTTTTGTAGTGCATGTACCATATTTCACTATGACTTTCTCCCTCTCCTTGATTCATGCGCCATTTATTATGAATGTTGTAACTATTAAGAAACAAATGAGATGCGCGGCCATGGTGAATGGCGAGTTGGCGTTGGATATGAAGATTGAAGTTCTGAGAGAGGAGAGATAAAGGGGGAAAAGAAAGTAGCGGTTGGGAATAGGATACTGGACTTTCACAATTACAGGCAAACCTACCATCCTCTTCCTTTTTCTCAATTTTTTTTTGAAAAAAACAAGGGTAGCACTTGCTACCCCTTGTTACAACGTGGCTCCGCCACTGCAGGAAGTATGAGTTGTACAATTTTTGAGAATCATAGAGAGGTGCTATGCACAACAGATGAAGTCTCTGTTTGTTTTCCTTAGCCTTGAACTGAACATGGAGCCTCAATTTGTGAGTGGAAAAACCAATTCATCATAAAGTGTTAATAAATAGTAGTTTGTTTGATGCTATACATTGCTAATTGACAATGGAGAACTTCGTCGTTTCTAATTTTTAGAGCCAAACAGCGCCTAATGAACCACTAAACTATGCAAGTACGGGTCATTTCTCCACAAGGAGTAAGGAACACTGATTTTTAATAAAATAAACAATAAGTTATAGGCTGAAAAACAGTCGGAAGGCGTCAACTACAACCTAAGGACTATTAAACCAAACTAGCTACCAAAGATCAAATAAGATTACGGAAAGGGATCAATCACCAATCCATTCATGATTCAAGCAATTAGAAGTAAGGGTGAAACGTAGATGAAATAAGATCATGATCAAGCATAATATAGTTTAATTCATCGACTTTTAACTAGTTCTAAGCCTTCTCTCAAGAGTGAACATATAAATACCTAATTCACATAAGTAAGCCACTCTCATGGTCTAAAATATGCAACCAAGGAGAAACACAATGTCGATCCATATATGCACAATCAAATCTCAATCTCATGAGTACTTAAGCAAGATAATAGCGTAGCGTAAATGTCAATCTTTATCTCCTTCCTCAATTTGATTTAAGGTATCAATAAAACAAACATTCAAGCTACTAATAAAAATGCAAGCAAATAGTAATGATCATGCTATTCATTAAATAATAGGCCTAATCAAACCCCTAATTTCATACTCAAACACTCATATCAAGCATGGTTGAGTTTTCACCCAAATACTAACTAATAAATTAAACTACTCACTAGACGTGGAAATCAACATAAAATCCAACTATTATGTGGAGATATTAATTGTGTTTTGCATACAGATAGGGGGATAGGGTCCCTTGTGAGAAAGGGGGAAATAAAGGAGTTTAGGGCTTGTTTGGAGGATTGTGATGTATATGACATCAAGAGTTCATGGAATTTATTCACTTGGAATAACAAGCAACAAGGGGAGGCCATAGTCTTCTCAAAACCTGACAGAATGCCTGCTAATCAAGTTTGATAATCATGAAACTGCATAATTGAATTTTCAATGTGAAGGTGAATTTGATCACTCACCTGCATTACTCACTGTTTACCAGCGAGATAAAGAAGGTCGAAAGCCTTTTAGATATTTCACAATGTGGGAAAACCTCTCCACAATTTGAAAATCTTCTCAGGCAAGCTTGGAACACACCCATACAAGGCTCTAGGATGTTCCAAGTGGTGCAGAAACTCAAGAGAGTGAAATTTGTGTTAAAGGAGCTGAATAAGAATGGATTTTTAGAGTTTCGAGTAGCTAATTTGCAAGGTCATAAAAAGATGGTTGAAGAACAAAAACACATGCACCTTCATCCTGGAAACAAAGAAATTGCTGAACAAGAGCTACAAACAGTCAGGGAATATAAAGGGAAACATGGCATTTATGTGGCTTTTTTTTGAGACATAAGGCAAAGTTAGATTGGCTAAGATATGGTGAGGAAAACACAAAATTCTTCATCAAAGTCTTAAAGCTATAAGAATTCAGAATCAGATTTACAGCATACAAGATGAACAGGGCATTTGGCAAGATACTCCAGAGAAAGTTACCTAGGCTTTTCTGGAGTATTATAAGATGTTTTTGGGGAGTAATATCACTAACAGGAGAGCTGTGATTCCTCAATTGGTGTAGACAGGGCCTTTACTTACAGAAGAGCACAAAAGCATTCTTAATGCTCCTTACACTAGAGCTGAAATTAAGAATGCATTATTTTCTATCCATGGCTGTAAGGCACCATGGCCTAATGGTTTTGGGTCATATTATTACAAATATAGTTAGGACATAGTCCAAAATGATGTAATAGTTGTTGTACAGGAAACTCTTCGGAGTGGAAGAATCTTGAGAAAATTGAACAATACTACAATCACATTGGTGGCTAAAACTAGGTGTCCAAGTAATGTGACTGGGTATAGACCCATATCTTGCTGCAACATTTTATACAAATGCCTTACAAAGGTACTAAGGTAAGTCCTCCCTGATATTATCATTGAAAATCAAGGGGGATTTGTCCATGGAGGATTTATAGTGCATATTGTTATGGTTATTCAAGACCTAGTGAAACACTATGGAAGGAAGAAGGTTCAACCTGGATGTTTGCTGAAGATTGATCTCCATAAGGCATATGATATAGTGAACTGGGATTTCTTGCATGAAATGTTGTTACATCTTGGCTTCCCTGAGCAGTTCACACACATGGCTATGCAACGTGTCACAATACCAATGTACTCACTGATGATAAATGATAGCATGGAGGGATATTTCAGAGCTACAGGGGGACCCTGTGTCCCCTTTATTATTTGTTGTTTATTTGGAGTATCATTCTCGCATACACTACAAGCTCTATGGGATAGATCAATTACATTTTCACTCTAGGTGCAAAGAAATACAATTAACACATATGTGTTTTGCAAATGATCTGAACCTATGTTGTAAAGGGGAGTATTCCTCTATATATGTGTTTCTCCAATCTTTCAAGCTCTTATCAGATTGTTCAGGTTTGAAAGCTAATATTAACAAATGAACTATGTATACGTGTGGAATGCAGAAGAGGGAAGTGACTAGAATTACCGAGGCATCCAGATTCCAGATAAGTAGATTACCATTCAGGTATTTAGGTGTACCAATATGTGCCAGGAATATCTCTAAAGCACAATGTGAGTTGATAATAGAGAAGATGACTGCAAGAATTAGGCTTTAGAGTTCTAGGAATTTATCTTACGTAGCTAGAACTCAGCTCATCAATTATGTGCTTATTAGCTTACATAGATATTGGGCTCAAGTGTTTATCTTGCCTAAAGGTGTGCTAGATGAAGTCACTAAAATATGCAGGGATTTTTTGTGGAGCGGTAAGGCTTACTCCCATAAACTTGTATCAATAGCCTGGGAGAACCTATGTTGGAGCAAAGCCAGTGGAGGATTAGGCTTTCGGGATGTGGTGACTTGGAACATAGCTTGCTTAGGCAAGTATATATGGGCAATTGTTGCAAAACAAGATAATGTTTGGATTCGTTGGATTCACTCTATGTACATCAAGGGTGATAATTAGTGGAATTACTCCCCTACCTCTAGACCCAGCTGGTATTTGGAAGAAACATTGTCAGGTTAAGGAGCATCTCAAAAGGTTCTTACTGAACTTGAACTAAGTACTATGCATGTATACTCTATTCAAAGAGTATATGATAAGCTGAAAGGGGAGAAAGAGACAATTATACGGGATAAAGTGATTTGGAATAAGTTAAGTAATCCAAATCACAAATTCATAGCCTGGCTTGCAATCCAAGCTAAATTACAGACCATAGAGAAGCTGGCAAGGATTGGAATTTCTAGCTCTAATCAATGTTCAATGTGTGATGTTGCTGTGGAAACACATACTCATCTATTTTTCCAATGTACTTTTAGTACAAGATGCTTGCAAGAAATCTAAGACTGGTTGGGGATTTTAGCTACAACAAATACACTGCACCAACTAATCAGATGAATAAGGAATAGTGGCAGAAGCAAATTCCAAAAACAGTGTATGTATGCTGGGCTCATTGCTCTAGTATATTACATATGTATTGCCAAATAAGATCAGTAGAAGGGATTATATATGGTTTTAAAGTCTGTAATGTAATTCTTGGAGACTGTCTTGAGTTAGTTCCTCCCTTGGTTTAGAGGGATCCAACTTAGTTGGTTTGCTCTTGCCTTGGGGTGGTTATGATGTAATATGATGTTTACGGAATGAAAATTTACCTCTTGCTTAGTTAAAAAAAAAAACATAAAATCCAACTAAGAATAAGAATATTTATACTCATAATTTATGCATGAAACAAGTAAGGAAATAGATTAAGAGCAATTATTAAATTAACAAAAGTGAAGAAAAAGAGTGAGAAAATCTCAATGGAAGAAGTGTAGTCCTCCCATCTTCATTTCTTCTCTAGATTTTAAAATCTAAGCAAGAGCCATTTTTTCTCTCTTTTTCTCTTTAGATGTAAGACTACTAAAATCCTAATCTAAGACTAACGGAGGTTAATTAATCTTGTCTCAACTTGGGTCTCCCCCCCCCCGCCCCCGCCCCCCCCAAAATTAAGAATATGTCCTATTAATAGGTACCATGATCACATCATTAAATGAGTTGGAAAAAAATTAGAGTTGTTCGGAAAATCCAAAGGGAGCTACAAATAACAATTAGTGAACGCTCTAGAGAAAAAAGGAGTGACCGCTCCTATGAAAATCGGGGGGACAAACAACTTCAAATGACCACAATTCTCTCGTTCTCTTAATCAAGCATGTGACTTGTCATTGGAATGATAACAAGCTAAATTTTCATCTCCAAGTAGAATCACTGGAAAATTATGTGTTGTTAGGAAGATATGACCTTTGAAAATCGACGCTATTGTGTAACATGAAGCACTCGGTGGACTTTGCTTCTTCAACTCCCATTTGCCTTCTTATCTTCATTATTCATGCTCTACTCCTCATTTGTACATCCTTGAGCTCTTTTTAGATAAGATGAGAAGTATATTTCAACGAAACCTACAAATAACACTAAGGAAAAAAAAGTAAAAAGTGCTTGAAAAAGTAGAAAAAACATATATTTAAAATAGTTCGAATTGTGTGGACCTGATTTACAGTAAAATTAGTGTGCACATGTTTATGCACGTGAACTAGAACGCACACTACTATTGTACACAAAAACCCACTATATCACAAGCAGATACACTATACAAGAAGCAAATACCCTATATCACAAACTAATACACTATAGCACAAAGAAACACTATCACAAATAAACATTATAACTTTTGCCAAAAAAAAATACAGTATAGAGAAACACACTATACCACATACTAACACACACTATATCAAAATTGACAATATTATCAAAATCTTCTATAACAGGTTCAATTATACAATCAACTATAATACACACAAACATACTATATCACAAACATATACAGTATATCAGAAAGAAATACATTATATTACAAACAAACACACTATAGCACAAAGAAACACTATCAAAACAAACATACTATAGCGCAGAGAAACACACTATAACACACACAAACACACTATATTGAAAATGACAATATAATCATAATCTTCCATGACAGGTTCAAGTGTACAATCAACTATATCACAAAAACTAAATAACAGAGTAAGAACTTGAAGATAGAGAAAATAAAGCAGCCATGAGAGAGAAAATGAAAAGGCAAGGAAATTTGAGACGAGAGAAACTGAAAAGGCAAGGAATCTGAGAAGAGAGAAAGACAAAATAGTAGTTGATGTAATCATTACAAGCTACATAACTCTATTAGGTGCACAATAATTATTATGCATTAGGTTCATACGAGTGCTTTTATATTTTAAAAAAACCTCGTAAAACAAAAAGAAGTTTAAATTGATTAAAACAAAGCAATAAAAGATTTTTTTAAAAAAGAAAGGATTAAATACGAGTAAGGGAAAAAAACAATCCGTCTTGCATGGACCCGGTTCACACTAAAAATAGTGTGGACCAGGCCCAGGCACGTGATCGGTTAAGAAGTACTCATTTATACACTATATCAAAAATAGATACACTATATGATATATAGGTACACTATATCAAAAATACATACACTATATTATAACTACGTAACACTATATCATACAGATGTACACTATATCATAACTAGGTACACTATATCCTATAAGAACACTATATCATAACTAGGTACACTACATCCTATAGAAAAATATTTACTTAAACGCATTACAGAAACATACACTATATCAAAAATAGATACACTATATCAAAAATAGATATACTATATTATACATAGGTATACTATATCATTTTAACATACACTATATCATTTTAACATACCCTATATCATTTTAACATATATTATATCATTTTAACATACACTATATCATATTAATATACACTATCCTAAACTCACGTAATATGAATCGGTTGCACACTAATTAGTGTTCACGGTTTCATGGGAAAAAAAAGGGGTTTGGAGTGATATATACATGTATCACTAATCGCTGATTAATGATCATATATACCAATCAAGAATAACAGTTCTACTCATTTATTGTTTTAAACATCTAATGAATAGTGTTTGCTGACCTCTTTTGTCTGGTGCATTTAGAGATAAAAACATCATCATATTCATCGACAGTGAGGTGTGGATGGAGGGATCTAGTGATGGTTTCAACCTGAAATGTTGTGGAGGACTTAGGGTATGGCTTTTTCAACTTATATTGAATCCTTATAAGAAAAAAAAAATAGATGAGTTCTGATATTTAAGGTCTAATAAGAACTAATGATAAGTTCACATTAGTTCAATTTATCAAATATAAAGTAAATGCGAGGTTTCAAACACTTATAAATAAGATTTAATAAGTTAAGATAAGAATACATATGATCTAACAAGGTCTAATAAGCTAAGATATGTTAAAATTTGTTTAGATAAATTAAGAAAAGTTCGAATCAGCAAAATTAAGTTGAAAAAAACCCTTTGCTATTAGGGGAGTAAGTGGACTGGATTGGACTTTGCCAAATTCAAACCCATTCTAAAGTTTTTTGTACTCAAGAAATCAAGTCTAAGTCCGGTCCAAATATTTTTTGAGTCCAGTCCGATAACTTTTTCTTAAGTCTAAATCTAGTCCAGTCCGATTATTATATTTTTTTTCTGATTTAGATTCAATGATTCACAACGTCTTCTCATAATTGAATTTAATTATTCTCATTATATCCATTGCATAAAAAAAGTCACATACATCTTTTCTAATATATATATATATATATATATTAAATATATATTATATATATATATATAAATATTAAATATAAAATATTTTTGGACTGGACTGGACTGGACTTATTGAATTTCAAAAGGATGAGTCCAAATGCAGTCTGAAAATATTTGGACTCGAAAAATTAAAGTTCGAGTCCAGTCCAAAAAAAATTTAGTCCAATCCAAGTCCGACAAGTTTGGACCGGATTGGATAGGACTTTGTACTTTTCGCAGTCCACTTACCCCCTATAAGCTACTAAGAATCCGTTGTACCCGAGTTTTGCCTAAGATTGTATTTCTTACCCAAGGCAAAAAATGGTTAAGAAATCCAACTCTTGTTTGATAGAGACAAATCTATTTTTTTTTCCAGATAAAACTAGGACATTCTTTTTAGTATTCAAAAACAAGGTCTTCGTTATAACTTCTCTCTCTACACTAACAAAAACCCTTTGCCTTCTCTCTACCAAAAAAACCTCTAAACCCTAGAACTCGCCGGAGATCCGGCGCTGCGCAGGTCTCCGGCGGGTCTTCGGCGAGTCCGTTTTGTGTTCGTTTCGTGTTTTTTTTTGTTTTCGTCGCCTTTTCAGTCGTTCCTCCATCGGGCTTTCTGGTCTTTTGCCCCCTTCGTCGTTTCCCTCCGTTTGTCCCCGGTTTTCGGCTCTTTCGGTTGTCGCTGCTCCTCCTCGGTTTCCGGTCGTAGTGTTTCGTCCTGGGCATTCTTCACTTCAAGTTTTCCATGATCCAGTTGTGGTACCACCATCTCCACAGCCCCACCGTTAAAGTTTGGGATTTCCCTTCCCCTCCCCCCAAGTGTTGTGTCAGGTAAAATCAGTTTCGTTGTTGGGCATCCCCTCCCCCTTTCCCCCCTTAGTATTGTGTAGGCAGTGAGTCTAGTTGCAGGGCTTCCCCCCCCCCCCCCCTTTAGTGTTTCTCACGGTGGTTGGTTTCCCCTCCCCCCTTAGTGTTGTGTCGGTTGTTTCTCAAGGTGGTGGTGCCTTTAGCCCCCTTCCCCCGTTGTTTCTCTACCTCTTAGAAGTGCGTCCTCTTTACCCACGTTAAGTTTTAGTTAACTGCTCCCGTTGTCGAGGTTTTTTTGGTTAGATTAGTATGGTGGTGTTGCTTATTATGCTGGTGGTATTTGTTACATCAATATGTTTCTGTAGTTGGATAGGATTTGCGTGGCAAGCGATTTCATGTTTGGGGTTTGTTTTATCCGATTTTAATAATCGGGCGGTTCTTCGAAATCTAACCTTGGCTGGATTTTATTCTCGCTTAGTAATGATTTCATTTATCATTGCCTTGACAAAACGAAATCTGAAGGCGGCCCCCCAATTTATCGATTGGGGTTTCAGCGCGTCAACTTATTTGAGCTTCTCCTCAAAGGAGAAGCCTGCAATACCCCTTCAAACGGGTATTAAGTCACACAAGCATGTGACTCTTTCCACAAACTGGACCATCGAATTCCAGGTGATAGAAGGTCACTGGCATTGGTCTTGTTGCGAGTTCATAATCTCGCTGGTGCCTAGTTACCCCGCTCGTGAAATCAGCTCTCTCCTCCTACTCCTTTTATCCGGCATCTGGCGCTTGTCATCCACCAGAAGCAGCATTCTTCACCAGATCGAGCAGCTTTTTTATTAGTTTATGTTATTTATGTTTTTGCAGTTGTTGTGTAAGAGCGCGTTCAGCTCAATTTAGTTTTTTATGTTCATTTGGTTGTTTTTAGCATTATGATGTAATTTCGTTTTTCATTAATGCACAATTCCTTCGATGTAAAAAAAAAAAAAAAGGTCTTTTAATTGTTTGAGTTATGATCAATTGTCCTTAAGTAGAAAAGTACATCATCAGTATAGAATATTTATTTTTTGAGAGGTAGTATATAATATTTCTGTCAATTTTTCTTATTTATTTCTGTCAATTTTCCCTATTCATAATCCTATATCATTTATTATCCACTTAATTTTAGGTCAGGCATTCTTAACGCCGAAAAGCATTACCTTTCGATCTATTGTATAAACCACACTGTAAACAATATTTTCTATAGACGTGGTGGTTTGATCTCAATTCGCCAAAACCTAAATTACTCCACCCCTTTGGCTGGGAGTATTTTCAAGATGTGCGACCTCTTGGAAAGTTTTCAAGGGTGTGCATACATCAATAGGATCAATATAGAAGGACGTATGTTGGTCAATAGGGCTAGTCGCTAACTAGCTATACTAGATGTGCATTTGATAACAACTCGGAGCCCGTAAAGGGTCCAGGTCTTACAAATTAACCTTGCAATAGTAAGTTGAGACTGTGTATAAGATTTTAGGTTAGTCTCCAGCAAGGGAAGATCTTCGGGCTAGATCACCAGGTCATGCAAGTGAATATATCGATCAGTCACCAAGAATAACAAGGACGTCGCATTCCTCAATTGGGGTGTATGTCATACCCTATGATTGCTTTAAGGATTTGGGTATATACTATTTATATCAACAATCCTACCTTTTTTAGAACTTAAATGCCATGTTAATAGAAAGTAAAATGTGAATTTGAGAGTGATATTGGGATGGATGATCTCATGAACAAATTTCCAAGAAGCACATAAGAGTGAGGACACATTGAGCCGCAAGGACTTGTCTTAGTCTATGTGGCTAATTGTCGATCCAAGATGTGTGTTTAGTGATAACTCGAAGCCCTTTAAGGGGTCAAATAATAGGGATATGTTCAGAAAGGTAACTTTGAGTGAACCACTAGGATTTACACGAAAATATCATCATTTTGGGTTTGAAAAATTGCGTTATAAGTTGGTTAACGCCTTAACTACCTTGAAGTTCAAAAGGTACCCTATGCTAGCGGTGTTTACGACCAGAGCCGACCCCGAGCAACTTAAGTCGAGTCTCGAGCTTTTTCGAGTTTAAATTTTTTAATACATATATTCTATAAATAAGTTTAGACCACTTACTTTGAGTTTTTCACAAGTACTATTGTGCACATTTTAAGTATAACTTTTAATTTAATTTCTATAATATATGAAAAATAATATAGCTAAAACATATTTCGAGCATGCTCACGAACTTTTTGAATTGAACTTTGTTATGCTCGTCTTCAGAAAATATCGAGCCGAACTCGAATAATTTGTGAGCCAACTAGGCTCACGAACACCCCTACTACCTACTATTTAAAAAGAGATGCTGATTTTTGTTGGACAAGAGAGAAAGTTTAATAGCCCTGCCTAACTTTAGGTGGGGGTATTCAAGAAAGCCTTGAGGGAGAGAAATATGCCCTCCCTATTTGAAGAAGTAGAAGGCTCCTGAGTTTATAATTCTAGAGCAACGAAGTGTGACGATAAAGGAATACTATCAAAATGTTACTCCATAAACTAACTGGTGAGATTTGTCTCGAAATTAACCACACTGAAATTTTCCCAATAATGGGGTCTTGGGCGTGTTTTGAGTGTAATTTTCATGGAAACACTCTGAAAAGTGTCTTTTGTAGGAGATATCATTAGGAGAAAAGAAAAATGACTCTCCATTGTCCCAATTAATCAGTTAGTTACTAGAGATGGAAATGGATGATGGATCATCCATCATCCGCTTAACCCGTTTTTATTAAGCAGGTAAAAACCCAAAATAATCGGATGAAAAACGGGTGGTGGGTGATGGATGCGGATGAGATTTTTTTCATATGTCACCCGATTCATCACCCGCTAAATACTCACCCATCATCTATATTATCAATTGTACATGTTTATTTACTTACTTTATTTAATTTTTAGTTGAAATTTTTAATTAAATATGTATCTTATGGCATAATTTTTCATAAAAATTATTAGATATCCCGCACCCGATAATCCCCGACCCACATGTTCACCCAACGGATGACAGGTGGATGGATGCGGGTGATGGCTTATGCAGGTGATAGATGGATGCGGGTGGATCTGAGAGGATGGATGCGGGTGAAGCTCCATCGGCCCCGAACTCGATCCTTTTTCACTCCTATTGGTTACTACATGACATAAAGGATTGGGTTTCATTAATTGAAAAGGGGACCCTTATATAGTAAAGTATAAAATGAGGAACTGTTTAATTAAGGAGCTTTACTGTTGTTGGGTGTCTTAGAATATGTACAACTAGAATTTTTTGCACGCGATGAGTGCTTGATTTTTTTTTCGAACAGAAACTTAATTTTCTTCGGTATAAGAGTCAAAATTTGAACATTAGACATACGAAGTATAATTGTTCTTAGTTGCAAAATTTGATTGGTTTAGTTTCTTTCACTTAAGTCTCTCACCATTCTTTTTTTTTTACTTTTCAAAGTTAAATTCTATGAATAAAATAGAATTTTTTTTTGAATTTGTTTATGATTTCTAACATTATAATTTTTTTGTTGATTTTTGAATTAAGTACAATACTTCATAAATTGTAAAGAAAGTAGACACTTTGCTTTCAAGTCAATTTTTTCATAGGTTGTAGTTTGTAAGTGAATTTTAAAGTTTCTGTAAAGTTTTCTCATTTTTGTGATTTGCATAACAATATGCAATTTTATGATTTTAGTTGACTTGTGAGTGATTATTATAATTATATTTTTGATATTTTTGTTTGAAGTCCCTTTTGATTTATAAGTGAATTTGTAATTTAGAATGGAAAGGGGATAAAATAGTCTCTTCATACGGGGACACCACAGCTCCCCCCTTCCCTTATATAATAGAGATGTATTGTACTTTAATTCTTGAATGATATTTTATATAAACCTTTTTACTTTGATAATTTATCGCTATTACATAATAGAAAAAAATACGTCCAAATATATGTAAAAGTTTCATTATATATAGGAAACTATAAAAAAAGTAAATAATTTTTTTCCTTGTCTAATTTCTAAATTCTGATGTCACTACAAATACACCTCTATTTTTTATCATGACCGACCATTAATTGTGAATGTTTCTTGAGAATAGTGAGTTGTAAGTAAATTTTTGTAAATGTTTTTGTATGTATTGACGTTCTAGGTTATTAGTTTTAGTTTGCATATTAATTTTAAGTTTTATAAAGTTTCCTGATTATTTGAGTGTTTTGCGTGATTTATATAACGTGATTTTCTCAATTGTATGGGTGTTTTGTAAAGTTTATTCTTTTAAGTGATTTGTGAGTGAGTGTTGTAAATTTATTTTCGGTATTTTGATTTTGACATTCCTTTTATAATTTAGAAAGAGAAAGGGGAAAAATAGGCGTTTCAAAAGAGGACATCATTGCTCCCCCCTTCCCTTATATAATAGAGATGAGTTTCTCCAACTAGTTCTTCAATGGAGAGCTACCTCTTATCCAACAATGAGGCTCTTGAGTGTGTTTTATGTGTATCCATACACCTTGCAAAGTGTCTATGGGAGGAGATACCATTTGGATTAAAGGAGATATGACTCTCAAATATGTGTTCTCCCCAGCTTATCTTCAGTTCAGTTCAGTTCAATTCAGTTCAACTCATACTCTGTTCAGTTCAGTTCAGCTCAGCTCAGTTCAACTCCATTCTTTTATAATCATTTTTTAAAATATTATTATTATGTTGGTCTAATTTATTTTACTAATTACTCTTATTATTATTATTTATTTTATATCATTATTAATTATTATTATTATTATTATTATTATTATTATTATTATTTCTATATATTATTTTGTTTATTATAGCTTTATTCATTGTTATTACTATTATTATTAGAAGGAACATGGTTTAGGTCAAAAACACAAATAAACCCACGTTTTTTAGCCCATAAACCAATCAAATCGCGTCAAAACGATTTATGATGCAATTTTGCACGGTGCGACCCAATCATTAATTTTATTACTAAATATTATTATATTATTAAATCTAATTATTAAAATAGTAATATTAATTTACTTCTTATATATTGTTGTTATTATATAATTATCATCAAGTATTAATATATTAATACAAATAATATAAAATAATTATTATTAATTATCATTATTATCATTAATTATTTTTATTTTTATTATTAATTTATGATTATCAATATTATTTATTCATAACTATCATTTAAATAATAACCAAAATACTATTATTATTCATTATTATTACTTATCATTATAATTATTATTTAATATTCATATTATTATTGTTTAAATATTATTTATATATTTATTACATTCAATTTAATGCAATTCAATTCAGTTCAGTTCAGTTCAATTCAGTTCAGTTTAGCTGTTTTATACCGAAGAGAACAGACCCTTAATGATGTTTTTCTAAAAGTTAAAAAGAAGATGGTAATAATTACTCCCTCCTTTTCCTAAAGATCTTCCCTCTTTTCCCCTTTTTACCCTCTCATGTCTCTATCATATGGTCCACCATTACATTATTAGTTCAATTTTACTCCCTTTCTCTCTCCTACTTTAACCTCTTTTCATTTGTTTATTTATCTTAACCCCTTTCTCTCTCCTACTTTACCCACCCCACACAAATTAGTTCTCATTGGTATCTGTCGTAACAATAACAATGAAGATCTTTAGGAAACGGATGTAGTACTATCATAACAAATATATTTTTTTTTAATATAAAATAAACCTAATATTGGATATATATCATACACAAAATCTACTATATTTTTGCAATTTATGTAATTAAATATTAGCATTTAAAATTATTTTTTTTTTTAAATTCTACATTACATAAATTATGAAAAAGATTAAGTATTTTGTAATTATATTTAATCTACATGAATAAATTTAATCATAACATGAAATTAGGTTCATTATTTGACATGGGAACCACTAAATAGTGAGAGCTCTTAAAAAACTTTACAGTAGTTGGGTTTTTTTGATATACTTCTTGAGAATAGCTTGAAAAGAGATAATAGATGAGAGGGAGAGGTAGAGAGAGAGAGAGAGAGAGAAAGAGAGAGGAGAACTAGTTGGAGAGCCATCATTAATAGAATAATTGTTTATTGCTGCTATTGAATTGCTGTTGTTTTACCCGTACGCAGCGATAAATTGAGTGAGAAATAAAAAAAAAGCGTGAAAAAACCTATTGTTCCTAGAAATTGCAGCAATAGAATAAATTATTCTTTTTATTTAATTTATTGTTGCGGTTTCTAGAAGAAACCGCAACAATAGCTTTTAGGATTAGCAACAAACTCTTACGCCTCTTTTTCCATCTCTTCAACCCTCATTTCCTTTTCTCTCACATTTCTACCTTAACTCTCACTCCCTTATTATCCCTTTCACTACTCTACCTTCATCCCTCTCACACCTCTACTTTCTTCCCTCTCTTGATTCTACCTTCATCACCAAGCATCGCCTGCGCCGGCATTTCCATAACTCGTCTCTCTCTCCTACCTGTTCCTTCACCCTTCCTTCGTTGAAGAAATCGAACTTCCTTAAAAGATTAAAAGCGAGTAGTTCGTACTTGTATGATTTGTCGTCTTCATTTTATTGTTTCATTTCTTGCCTTCTTTGCATCAAACTCTTTGGTTTTGTTTGATATCGGGTCCTTATCTCATCATAAGAAAAAAGCCTTGAATTTCTCATCCTCATGTTCGCTCTCAACAGGATTTATATCACGCCACTTGGTCATTTCATGGAGAAGTATCATCGTCGCCGCCGCGGTAGGTTTGTTGTTTCGCGGATCTGGTGGGCTTGTGTTCAAGTGTACCTTCATCATCAACTTTCATTGTTATAATAATTCGAATTTCCTTAGTTATTTTTAGTTTTTTTGGTTTATCCGCATCTTTTGTTCGAATTTCTCGTGTGATTTTCTGGTTTGATGTATTTTTTTTGACGTGTATCTATTGCTATGGGTTTTGGCAAAAACCGAAAACAATAGGTGAATTTATTGTTGTGGCTTAAAACCGCGGCAAGACATTTAGCTATTGCGACGTCCTGATTTGCGGCAGTGCGAAAGCCGCAACAATATACTACTTAGAAACCGCAGTAATACACAATTATTCTACTAGTGCATATACCAATGAGGCTCTTGGAAGCTAGGCCTCCCAACTAGCTTTCCACGGAGAGAGAAATTGGAGAGCTACTTCTTACCCTACAATGGAGCTCTTGGGTGTATATCGATAGAGACACTTTGAAATGTGTCTCTTTGAGGAGATACCTTTTGGGAGAAATGGAAGTGACTCTCCATTGCCCCAACCAATTAATTGGTAACACATGGCACAAAGCATGAACTAATTTCATTGATTGGCACGGGGATCATTATATAGTGAAACATACAATGGAAAGCTTTATAGTTGTTGGTGTTTCTTAGATATAATTTTTGAGAGTAGCTTGAAGAGAGAGAGAATAGTAAAGAATTTTTTTGAGAGTTATTGCTGTTGTACATAGATATAGCTTTGAGAGTTGAGACTAGCTTAAAGAGATAATAGTGAAGAGTTTATTGGAGAGTCATTAGCATTGTACATGCTCTAAGAGTCTAATGGGTTTTTATTTGAGTAGGATTTGACGCTAGACTAGCTTAACTAGATACCTTTGATTATCTAGACATACTATTTGTAAAAGTGCGGAGAGTTGAAGAGGATAGTTTTGGTTTTGGAGATAAAGAATAAGAATAATAACGAGCAGCACTCCTAGAATTTTGATATGCGCAAATGCGCAATTAGGGAAATATACCATCACCAGCAAAACCTTAACATTATACAAGAAATTTGGTTTTAACCATGTTTGTTATATCATATTTTTTGTATAACTACTTTTTTTTTAATTATTTCTGATTTAACTACCTTTCTTGTTCCATAATTATTTGTTTTTATCCCACTTTTATTTTCCCCCTAATTACCCACATTTCCCTCTCGATTTTTCAGCATATCATCCTTATCATACGACTTCAAACACAATTTTGTCAATCTTTCTCTAAATCAATCTTTACAAAACTGCTTCAAGAGTTTAGGGTTATTGTTCATTGCAATTTTAAGAAAGTTTGCCAATTTTAGCAACTCAATGTAAAATTTAACTTCGTTTTCAAAGATAGGGTTCTTAACAGATTGAGTCTTTAATCATCAAGCCTCAAACACAACTTTTTAATCTTTTTTCTTAACTAAGGGTAGGTTTTTTTAATTGCACTTCTAAGAAAGTTTGCAAATTTTAGCAACTCAAAGTAAAATTTAAGTTCCAATTTCGAAAGCTAATAAAGTTCTTAATAATTCGGGTCTTTTTTAAAATTAAAAGCTTTTCAATATCCTGGCTTCCAATACGAATTGAGGTAACATATTGAAGATTAATCATATTGAAACTTCAATTTTGCTCAATAACTGTTCAATTATGCATATTTTATTACCAATTAGAAGCTTTATTTTTACAAATATCCCAATTGAAGAAAATGCGCAATTTTTTATAAACCATAATCCACAAAATTAAACACAGTAATCTTACATTTACTTCGTTGAAATTGGATGATTAGCTACCATCAAAATGAAACGACAATGCGCAATAAACTCTTAATTTACGCTTTTGGAGCTTGTTTGAAGATAATTTGGATAAGATTTGAGTGAAATGGTATTTCAAGAAGGAAGAACAAGGTATAAGTAGAAGTCTCGGCAAACTTTCTAAGAAAATGAGAAAAGTGTCATAAGTGGGTCATAATAGATTTATGAATGAAATTCGTTAAAGGGTAGCAAACCAACAAGTCAATAACTTAAAAGGTAGTTATTTCAGAAATTGGGTATAAGAAAGGTAGTAAAAACAAAAAAAATTGTCAAACTAAAAATAAGAACTTCAATAGCCACATTGGTTCAATCAATTCGTAACCTAAGAAGATATATACCCTGTTCTTTTGGATGTATTTTCAGTTCATTAAGTTAAATTCAGTTCAGTTCAATTCAGTTTGTCTCTGCAATTCAGTTTCTCCATTTCAGTTCAATTTCTCCCATTTCAAAAGAACAGGACCCTAATATAGAAACTGCCTAAACAACCACCATGGTAGAGACTATGAGGGGAATTTGGTCGAGCTTAGATGTTATGAAAAAATGGGACACACAATATATAAGCATAACTCTAAGAATAAGGGCAACAATTACAATATAACTAGTTACAAACTTTCAAGGCTGGAATCTTTGTCAAAATTGGAAATATTCATGAATAAATCAAATTTAGCATTAAGATAGAAAGACACCAAACTTTAAATTTAGAGAAGGTATTGTGTCAGACCGTCCGACCATAATCTTTGGTCGGATGATTTTCAGTTGGTTTCAATTTTTTTTAGTTGATTTCAAATTCTTTTCAGTTGGTTTCAATTTTTGTTCAGTTGGTTTCAATTTTTTTTCAGTTGGTTTCAATTTTTTTTCAGTTGGTTTCAATTTTTTTTCAGTTGGTTTCAATTTTTGTTCAGTTGGTTTCAATTTTTTTTCAGTTGGTTTCAAATTTTTTTCAGTTGGTTTCCATTTTTGTTTAGTTGGTTTCAAAAAAATTTCAGTTGGATGTCTTTTAAGTTCAATTACTTCTCTTATTGTTTCATTTACGTGTTTTATTCTAACTGAAAACAAAACTTGAGTAAATGAAATAAAATAAGTTCTAAATGAAAGCAAATTTACCCTTTCTTCAATACACAGTTCACAAGCTCTCTTTCTTCCTGGTTTTCCTCCAAGCCATATCCATCTTGCTTTACCATAATGTCATCCCTTCTTCCAGCAACAACATCATCAACAATAGGTGCAATGCTTTTTCGTTGATTTTCTCTACTTTTGCAACTCTTCTCTCTTCCAACTCTTCGATGTTTCTCTCTCCTTCATTTGTTTTTCTGGATTCCTCTAATTTTTTTGGTGTGCGATCTAATTCTCATCATTTATGCTGTTTGTAATTTCGAGTTTCGGGGTTTGTTCGTTAACTCTTTTTCCTCTCAAGTCGTTAATAATGGTTTTGAAAACCTAGCTAGGCCAATAATGGTTTTGATGTATTGGGCTCAGCCCGTCTGACAGTAAACAATACGTCAGACGGTCTGACCCAATACTTTCACTTAAATTTATAAACGATAAATTTTCTCTATAAAACTAGTTTTTAGGTCGAGACTACTCCCCGGGTACACATATATTTATTCATTTATTAATGTTTTAGTTTAAAATGATTATACCAGTTACCAATTGGTTTAATGGTTAAGTATATAAACTTGAAATTTTGGGATCGAATATTATAGAAAATATTTAATAAATTTTTTTAGTAGTATATGGATCACATGGAGTAAAACAATCTGAGAGAATACTCGAACTTCATGGCTGAAGGTAGAGGATGACCCTCACTTTATAACATGCTTTACATGACATATAAGAGATTTTGTGGATATAACTTATAAGAATCGATACAAATATGTTACATCAACATATTTTTGATTAATTATTAGTTTGTCTACTATTGGTTAGTTGCACGCCAAACAGTAAAACACGAAACGAATTTAACCAAGAGTGTTAGTAGTATATCAGATCATCAAAACCCCATATTATAGAAAAAACACAAAAAATTGAAGTAGAAACCAGAAATAAAATGAGAAGTCCTATCACCTGTTCTTCACCACTCATTGATTGATAACATAAAAATAAAAATAGTGAGTAAAGTTTTCACAAGGCAGGAAGAGTGCGCAACCCTGAGCTGAACGTCTCATTCACCCCATTAATAATAGCTTTCAGAAGTCCTTTTCCCCTTTCTCTCTCCTAAATTCCTCTTCCCTCTCCTTTTTATTTTTTATTTTTTCAGTCACAAGAAAGATAAAAACTCAAGCTGTTAATGGAGTCTGAATATGTTAATTGATTTCCTTCTTTAGCCTTCTCTTTTTCAACCAAAACCGTCCAAATAAAGATATTCCAATACCCTGTTTGTCTTCTTCAAATCCACTACTGTAATAATTTTTCTTTTATTTTTTTTAAAGTTTTTATTTATTTATTTTTTGTATTGTTTACTTTATGAAATTTAAAAATAAGTTGATATTTTAAATGGGTTTCTACTTTTATAAATACCCACCTCTAAGGGCAAACTCACTTGTATTTTGTTTTCTTTCATTTCTTGTTGTTGCAGAAATTTAGGGAAGAAAAAAGAGAGAGACAAAACACCCAAAATTCAGAAACCTTTGCTTTTTTTCAACTTATTTCCTAATTTCTTCATTTTCTCAATCAGGTCAGTTTAAGCTTGAAATATCAAGTTGATCAATATGAAATCTGTTCACAATTTTGTCTTTCCTTCAATTGAACATTAAAGCCAACAAATTAGTCTAATTGTAGCTTAGTTAAATAGTAATAAGATTAAGATATATGGCTAGGTTGGTCTAATGATAAACTAACAGTTATTTATCTTTTTGATTCTTTATAATTTATATTATATGTGTGAAATTTTGTGTTAGTGACATGTTTGGTTTGTTGGTTACTTTTTTTTCAGAAAGCTAGGAAGCATGGAATTTCCAACCCAAACAATGGAAGGTTCTCCATCAAGCCAAAGAAAGATGGGAAGGGGTAAAATTGAGATCAAGAGGATAGAAAACACAACGAACCGACAAGTTACCTTCTGCAAGAGAAGGAATGGATTGCTGAAGAAAGCCTATGAATTATCAGTCTTGTGTGATGCTGAAGTTGCTCTTATTGTCTTTTCAAGCCGAGGCCGGCTCTATGAGTATGCTAATCATAGGTATATATATATACATGTCTTACATATTTGATCATTTCTCCCTTTCATTGAATTTGTGCTTTCTAACTTGGCTAAATCAAACAATTTTCTTCCAATTTTAACACAATTTTGAAGATTAAAGTGTTACATTTTACATGTAGGGTGTTTCTTCAAATGGGATTTTAAAGAATCAGGAATTGGGATATGTATATATATACATAATTAGTTATATGTTGGAACAAGTATGCATTAAAGATTTAGAGTTTTCACCTAAACAAAGAAATCAAAGTTATTGTCTTTCTTAGTTTTCCAGTTTTGTTTTTTTCTCTGTAAGAGCTTTAGGAACCCTTTTATATTTCTTTATATCAGTCCTTGCTTTACTCTTTTGATTGACAGAAGCATAGATCTGGTTGTAATACAAGGAAATATCAGCAGTTAGGCAAATTTTTCTATTTTATTTTTAGGTTGAAAATATAACAGACCTAAAAAAAAAGGTTTAAAAGAAAGGAAAATTGGGAAAGTATGCAGTCCTGTGAGATCAGCTTAGCTTGCTATATCCACCCCCCTCCAATCTCCATTGTTGCTAACTTTGTTCTTTCTCTCTCTACTTTTGGTTATGTTTCTTCCTTTCTCTCTCTAAAACTCAAAGTACCATGGCATGATCTATGATGCTAGAACAAGGAAGGGTAGGCCTACTACTACAAAGTTGTCACATTCTGATTAGTCCATGCCCTCCACCCATCTCTTGACACTTCCTTAATAGCTTGTCAGTTACCCATAAAGCTAAAACAAAAGGACACCCACAAAAGTTTGTTTTGAAAAACCCATCATATACCAACTAAAACAAACTACTAGTAGATCAAATGGATATAGATATTAGATAGGGCACTCCTTAAGATAAATCAAATTTCCGATTTTCGTTTCGAAGTTTTTTTTAGAACAAGTAGCTTAGCGTGGCGTAATTAAATTAGGGTTTTGTATAATCTCAGAACACTATATTACCTTGTCTATAATTAGGTGCCTTTGAAATTGTTGTCACAAGTGATTGTTTTGTGTTTCAAGTCAACAAATTAGCCAAAATTAGGGTTTTGAATACACCTTTTAACATATGGGTTGTTTTCTATTTATTACAAGAAAACTCAACTTTTGGCAAGCTGAGTCAAAATTAGTAAGAAAAAAGCTAGTAGTTATAGAACATAATCAAAATCAGAAGAGGTCTTCCTGATTTAGAATTTCTCTAATTTATATAAACATATAATTAGGGTTACATAAAGTCATAACTTAAAGACCATGTAATAAAGAAGAAAGAAAATTGCAGAGATCAAACTTTGGGATTTTTGTCTCAGTGAAACAAGAATCTTTTGGTCACATCATACAAGGTGATTTTAATTTATTTTTTTTCATTTTTACTTATTTTTTGGGATTGAGAAGGGTAATTTTGACAAAGAAAGAAAGTAAGAGGATAAGTGATGATTTAATTTCCTATACAAGGAGTAACTCTTTTAACTTGAATGGTGAAAGGAAATAAGTTTTGGTACCCACTCTCTTAGATTGTGAAAGGATCTCACTTTCTCTCTTAGTTCAAAAATATTTATTATTATTTTTCATTGATTTATTTATATTTTCACACTTTCTTTTATCAATAAAAAAGAACCCCCCTTCTCTTAGGTGATCTCATCACTGCTGAGTCTTAAACAGCAAAAACAACAAAGTCCCTGCTGGTGTTATTTCAGAGAGTGTTAGAACCAATCAAATTGCATCATCCTATTTTACACCTTTCTTTCCTTCCTCTTTCACTTTATTAGGGATATATTAGGCTCACTTGAAACTAGATCTTGTATAGATATTTTTGTACAATACTCTTCCTTTCTTAGCAATTTATGTACTACTCTAACAAAATTATTAAAGGAAATAATATTAGTTAGTTAATTTGGTCAAGTGCTGAATATATATTTGTACTTTAACTCACATCAGCCCACTATTAAAGAATTTTTTTTTGGGAATAATTATACAAATTTGGTTTAAGTTTTTATCTACTTTACCTAATTGTTCCTGTCCTCTTATGACCGTTCATTTTGACTTCTTCCCATCTTTGGAATACCAACTCTTTATGTACATAAAAGAAAATTGAAAATTTTGAAAAATGGCTTTTTGTTAAGCATAATGCTCCTATATTCTTAAGATTATAGTGAAACTTTACATAAATTTTCGAAATTCAGGATTTATTTTCCTTAAATCCTTAATCGTTACCTAGAATCATTTTTCTTTTAATTTTTATTATAGAAAATTATTGTTTTAAGTAGAAAATTTATTACAAAGGGAAATCAAACACGGCTACTCGGTGTTTTAGACTATTGGGAATTCTCCAAAATAACCTTAAATATTGGAAAAAAAACCCTAAAAAGGTACACATGCTAACCCTAAAGGCCTAAAGAGATTTATTTCTTGTTTTTTAATATGTTTTATTGAGTTTGAAAGACGGTCTAAAATACAGTGTCCCTACTTCCTATAAATGATTCCTTGAATAAAATTTGTGCTACAATACATAAAAAAAGACTTATCTCCCAAAATGGCATAAAAAATTGATATGATGACAAAAGTAAGCATATACTTTTTATCTTTGTTTTAGTTACTATAAAAATTACCTTCTCCAAATAACTTATAAATTTTTTCTCAAAATACAAAAATTATCCTTATAAAAATTAGTGAAGTTCAAGTTCAACAAAAACTTTCTTTAATTTTCTATCATGTTTTTTATAATACAAAAATGAAAAAGAAAGGATAAAAGATACTACCTCTCTGTTTTCTTTTAGTTGCAACGATTTGAGATAAAGTAGAGAGGGAAAATGTCTAATCGTTGCAATTAAAAAAACAGAGGTGGTATAAGAAAAAAGAAAGTGTACGGACAAGCTTGACTGGTGTTTACTCATGCATGAAAGAAGAAAGGAAGAACCCTACCTCAGCTACTTGAAATATCATTAATGACAGAAATGACTAAATTTAGCATTTTATTTAGTTTTAAAAACTTCCAAAACCCTTGGGTATTAGGGTAATGAGAGAGTCCTTATCCAACGGTTAATAGGTTTTACTGACACGTGGCCCAGATATCTACCAATAGTATTCTTCTGGGCCATTCATATCAACGGACCACGTGACAGCGTGGCAGAACTTAGGCAATCACTTCCTCGAGGAAATTAAGGTATCAGCAAAATCAAGAAAGTCCAGCCAATATTTTAATTATTTAATTATTATATTTTTTGTCATATGCTCCATCATACTAAATTACATCACGTCAGATAGGAAAGTAAAGTAAACAGTAAAAACTCTGACCTCAAGTTTACTGAGGTTTGTCAATTTACTGTTGTGTTCTGGCTTTCGTGTTAGACTAAATTATGTGATATAAGATTGATTTGACTAAAATAATTACTGAAATTTGACCTCTCAAATGTAATCATTTGAAGTGAAAACATTCATATTGTTTGCTCATACTTGCACTCAATCACATTTTGAAATTACGAGATTTTCTTTCTTTGATGTGAAATCTCTTTTTCATCTAGTATTTGTTCGCTTGTTTATTTGCAAAATTTGGGTAATAAATGAAAATATCTGAATTTTTGCACTTTTTTGGTTTATATTTTGTTTTTGAACTTTGCTTGTAATGTCTATCTTCATCATATTCTCTGCTTTTGTGTATTGCATTCTGCCCCCTTTTTTCATTGCGCGAAGAACATTTCAGCATGGTGAAAACTTTTTTTCTTATTTAAGAGATTTTATTGGTTTTCAGTATCCTAAATCGTCCAGATGTAGAAGAGTAGATGGGTTTTGATAGACAATACACATTGTTTTTCTTAAAGTGTCAAATTGGGTTACTGCTAACTAGCTTTAAAATTAATATCAATTTTCAAAGATTTCGATTCACCTCTTTAACTATTACTCTCCTCCGTCTCATGATATAATACTTGTTTCTTTTTTACACAGTCGCCAATAAGGACTTTTGACCTTCGATATCTTCAATTTCTTATTAATAAATATACAAAAAGTTGATAATGTGAAACAACACGTTGAGTTAGATAAAACAAGATCTGACATGAGTTCTTTTTTTAATATATATTAATCAAAATATTTAGTCAAAAATTTTAAAGTTTGATCCACCAAAAATTAAACAAGCAATACATTATAGGACGGAAGGAGTAATATATGTTTATACATGAATAAGAGTCATAAAAAGTTAGTATCATGAATATATCCGCAATTCCGCATACAAAATCTAACTATATCTCTTATAATGACATTTTCTAATAAGTTAGTGAAAGAATATGGTTAAAGTTGATGAATTTTGAGTATTAAATTGCAAAAAATGTGGGACGGATTAGTAAATAGAAATAGAATAACTAAAGACTAGAAATATTGTTTTTCAGGAATTGAGTTCTGACATAAAAGTATTTTTTGTAAAATGAAGAGACTTTTCCTTGACTGGAGGAGTAGTTGGGCTACTTCGATTAGTCTGGTACTTGATAAATTCATGACTAACTCGTTTTTTTTATAATTTATTTGGCTGTTTTTCGTATTTTTTGTCCATTAAAAAATTGAAAAATTCACGTCACGACATGATAAGTAAAAGAATTGAAAGGTTTGAGTTTGAAAACAATATATTAAAAGAAATTGTGGTAAGAGATTATGACATCAATATTCTCATGTAAGTGATCTAATAAGAATGTTAGAGATGTATATATAGTCTTTTTAGTTAATTATAATAATTACAAGACTTAATCATTTTTTATTTAAAACATTAGACAATAAAGTCATAATATATTGATAGTTAAACTTTTACTTATCATTTCGAAGGTAACGTGTTCGATACCTTGAGTATAGTGCCATGTGGCATTTAGGCTTTCTTTCGCGCTATATTTGTATAGATATGAATTAAGATGAGTAGATGACATCTCTCATTAAATATATTTTCCATAAATTTTATTCTTTTGAGTACTCAATCTAGCCAGACTACAGTTACCCTAATTAATTCGTCTAATTCTGCTGTCTGACTGAAGCTATGTTTGTGTAAATGTCAATCTTTAGATGTTTTGGCTCTAGTAATAAAGTGATATTTGACACTCACTCTGATAATATTTCTACCATTTTTATTTTTACTTTCTTTGAAACTTTTGCCAAACATTTTATCCAAAATTATTTTAATGACTGATATTTCATAATGGCGTTCATGAAGCAAGACTTTCTGAATATGGTGAGGGAACAAAACAATTTAAATTGAGTCTCTATCTATCGAGATTGGCATATAACATGGCAAATTTCAGTGGAAATTTGCAAAACATATCATCTCATTAAATTTACCCGCCATCTATCATTACCTTATAGTGATATACATAGAGTACGTGTTCTATCACTCTGATTCTCTGAAGCTAAATTATACCTTAAGTTATTGGTCTAATGAAGAAAAAAATGATGGTTAGTTACTTAGTGTTGTGTTCTGAGATATGAGTGTAACAATTAAGATTCGTGGAATTTATCTTTCACATTTCATAATACTACAAGGTAAAGTTAATTATCCGGGAGAACAAAGAAGGGAGTAAATGATGAGGTCAATGAGCTGTTGCTAACATATGACTAAGGGAGCGTTTGTTTGGAAGGAAAAAGTTATTTTGGAAAAGTGTTAATCTTATTTTTCATTATTCTCTAACTTTCCTCCAAAGTAACCAAACAAAGAAAACTCACATGTAATTGTATTTTCTCTTGAACATTTATTTGGAGACACTAGTTTTCATTGAAAACTAGTTTTTTTCTCCTTACTATGTTACGATGCCTCGAGTCAGTTACAATAAATAAATATGTTACTATTTTAAAATTCCATAATTTGTTTTGCTATTTTTCGTATTTTTTGTCAATTAAAAAAAAAAACGCCATGACGCGATAAGTAAAAAAATTGAAGGGTTTGAGTTTGAAAACAATACCTTAAAAGGAATTATGGTAAGAGAATATGACATCAATATTCTCTTGTAAGTTGCGCAATAAGTGTTATAGATGTATGTACTTGTTTAAGTCTTTTTAGTTAAATTATTACAAGACTTTATCATATTTTATTTGAAACATTAGACAACAAAGTTATAGTGTATTGATGATTAAGCTCTTAATTTTCATTTCAAAGGTCACGTATTCGATACCTTGCACTTACACATTTTTTTTTAAATGAGGAGTACACATAGACTTAAAGCATTTACGTTAGAAATTTGAGGAGAGTGCCACGTGGCATATAAGCTTTCTTTCCCACGCCTTTTAATATATTTATACTAGAATTTTTTGCACGCGATGCGTGCTTGAATTTTTTTCGAAACAGAAAACTCGATTTTTTTCGACATAAGAGTCAAATTTTGAACATTAGACATACGAAGTATAACTGTTTTTAGTTATAAAATTTGATTGGTTTAGTTTCTGTCACTTAAGTCTCTCACCATTTTTTTTTTTTGTTTTTTTTTACTTTTCAAAGTTAAATTCTATGAGCAAAATAGAAATTTTATTGAATTTATTTATGATTTCTAATATTATAATTATTTAGTTGATTTTTGAATTAAGTACAATACTTTATAAATTGTAAAGAAAGTGGACACATTTCAAGTCGATTTTTTCAGAAATAGTAGTTTGTGAATGATTGTTATAATTATATTTTTGATATTTTTGTTTGAAGCCCCATTTGATTTGTAAGTGAATTTGTAATTTAGAATGGGAAGGGTGAACATAGTCTCTTCATTTAGGAACACCATAACTCCTCCCTTCTTTTATATAATAGAGATTTGCTGTACTTTACTTCTTGAATGATATTTTACATAAACCTTTTTACCTTGATAATTAATCGCTATTATATAATAGAAAAAGATAGGTCCAAATAGATGTAAATTTTTTATTATATATAGGAAACACTATAAAAAAAGTAAATAATTTTTTTTCTTGTTTAACTTCTAAATTATGATTTCACTATCATGGCCCACATTAATTGTGAATGATTCTTGAAAATATGGATTTGTAAGTAAATTTTTGTAAATGTTTTTGTATGTATTGCCATTCTAGGTTATTATTTTAGTTTGTATGTTAGTTTTAAGTTTTAATAAAGTTTCATGATTAGTTGAATGATTTGCGTGATTTTTTATGATGTGATTTTCTCAATTATATGAGTGATTTGTAAAGTTTAATTTCTTCTTTAAGTGATTTGTGAGTGAGTGTTGTAAATTAATTTTCGGTAGTTTTCTTTGAGTGTCGATTTTAATTTTTACAATCCTTTTGTAATTTCTAAAGGGAAGGGGGGTAAAATAGGTATTTCAAAAGAGGACACCATTGCTCCCCCTTCCCTTATATAATAGAGATAGATGCTTTTTGAACCTAAGTCTCCCTTAATAAGTAAGACCTCCCTCAATTACCAAACAATTACAGCCATTTTGGTTAGATCTCATAGATGATGGTGCATTACAGTGTAAATTTGTAAAGGAAATCACCCATGGTAATTCTACTTGATCCCAAAACATCCATTTTCTTCCTAAAATCTCATTACTATCAATTACGACTTGGGAATGTGGTATTGGATGATAATGGAAATTTATATAGGAACATTAATATTTTGTGATTAAGTTTTTTCATTACCATGGTCATTGACATGGTAACTTCTTTACAAATTTACACTAAATTACATTATCACCATTTATGACCATCAATTAAACAGGCTGCTATTCTACTTATAGGAAATAAAAAGATGGAAAAAAATAATTATAGATTACATTCATTTACGGGTAATCCTAAACTGCCTCTACATTTATATTTTGTAAAGAAAGTGTACACATGGTAATGAAACTCCTTCTCCAAACATTTAATTTTTTTCTCTTCACAGGGTTTTGTGAGTATTCAATACCACCTCAAAGTGGCAAAGAAATAGAATTTCATTTAATTTTTTCCCGTCAAAAACTACTTTTTATAAAAATTGTATTTATGAAAATCTATCTAATAAATCAAAAGTTGTAAAAAAATGAAGTACCTATCAAAACAAAAAATATTCTAAGGGTCCGTTTGGTTGGAAATATTTTAGGCTTGGAAACGGATTGAGGTAACACACTCCCTTATTTTATGTTTGGTTGGGTTATTCATTTTTTTCACTCCCTTACTAACCCAATTTTGATTCCCCCATCTTGAAACCCTCCTCACACCATAGGAAACAAAAAGTAAGGGAGTCATTAGGCCAATGATTCCATTCCTACATCAAAACAAACAAGTGTCTAAAGTAACACATTCCATTTCCATTCCATTCTTTTATCCCATTCCATTCCCTTTCCATTCCTTATTTTGAACCAAACCACCCCTAAGAAGCTACTTTTGACCGGATTTCCACAGGTAAAAACATATTTTGAGCGTCTCTTTTTGTGCTTCTTTTCTCTTTCATTTCCACTGAATTTGCCAAACAATCACCATTTAGGGGTCGTTTGGTTCAAAATAAGGAATGAAAAGGGAATGGAATGGGATGAAAGGATGGAATGGAAATGGAATGTGTTACTTTAGACACTTGTTTGTTTTGATGTAGGAATGTAATCATTGGCCTAATGACTCCCTTACTTTTTGTTTCCTATGGTGTGAGGAGGGTTTCAAGATGGGGGAATCAAAATTGGGCTAGTAAGGGAGTGAAAAAATGGATAACCCAACCAAACAAAAAATAAGGGAGTGTGTTACCTCAATCCGTTTTCAAGCCTAAAATATTTCCAACCAAACGGACCCTTAATACTATTTTTTCGAAAGAGAATAAAATTTTGGGTAAAAGTGGACAAATAAGAAAGGAAAAAGAAATACAAGAAGAGAAAAAAAGTTAATGCCGGAAAGAGTGGTCAACATTTGGAATCCGATCAAAGATTGCTTCTTATAACAATTTTATTTTAAAAGGTAGTTTAATTTTTACAACTTTTTTATAGGGTAGGTTTTGATAAATTTTCCAAAAAATAAACTAGTATCTGGAAATGGTAGCGCAAAGATGTAGGCTTACAAACTCCTTTAATATCTACCATTTTCTGGCTATGCTTAGATTGAGAGGAATGATTAGGAGAGTAAATAAGAATTAAGAAATAATGAAGCAGTCGAGGTGGTTGAAAGGGGGGTAATGTAGTGTTGTTGTGATGAGAAGAGAGGAAGAAATAAACTATTGTCTCCTAAATGAGGGTAACAATTATTCTAGGAGGTGGTGAGTAACTATTATTTTATTTATCACTATTTCATTCTCCTCCCTTCAACCATTTTTTTTCTTAATAACACTAGATTATCCTCTTTATCAATGCTTCTTCCCTTTCATAATCACCTCTAACCTCTTTAATTTTCTTTATTTTCACTTTTATCACCCCATTAATGCAAACATACCCTCCATTTAACTTTTGTATGAAATCCAACTTTAGAAATTTACATATTAGTTCGAAAAAAATGGCAATGCTTGATAGAATTATATATACATTTACTTACATTTCTTATAGAATATACGTGTACTCGAAAAGCTTTTGTCAAATTCGTTGTGAACGATAATTATTTGTATACTATAAGAGTGAGCCCATTGGATGATCTGCAAACTAGATCATGAGGAGAGAGGGAGAAAAATATTATAAAGAATTAGGAGAGAAAAAAAAAAGGAGAGAGAGGAGGATGATCAAATCATTGCAATGATCCGATCATAGTTAAAGCTCATGAATAAAAATAATTGGTAGGCCCCATGTATGGTGAGTTGGCAACAATCTAATGGCATTAAAAAAACCAATCCAATGGTTAAAAAGTTCAAAATTGTAGATCATCCATTATGGGTAAAAAAAGCATAAAAACTAATGATAGATCATAAGTGAGGTGGAAGAGAGAGGAAATATTAAAATAATTGATGATCCAAATTTTTGAATCAAACCATTGTGTAGGCTCTAATCTTGTACATGCATACAGATCCCAAATGAGAAGATTTCTTAAGATTATCAATTTATCAAATTGATGAGTCTTTGTTTGACAATAGGTATAATAATATGTTTAGGAAATGAGGCAAGGCACACATGATGATTGATGATGTACCCATTTCAATTATTTTGTTATAAACTCTGAAATAATACTTTTTATGATAATGTTTGTAATACATAACCCTTATGGAAGATAAGCGGACGTGGTAGTTGAATTTGTATGAGAAGTCATATGTTGCTGTCCACAATAGTGTTTTTTACCCCCCAAACATCTCTTTTTGCCGGTACAATTGGTAGAGTGTTGGAGATTTAGAGTATAAGGTTAGCTTACTTCATGATGTATATTTGAGTTGCTTGGGCATGGTGTTGTTGCTCAAATTATACATGGATTAAACAATGCAATATATAATAACTAGCAATGGTTGTATGACTATCACAAGCGCAGCACTCGCACAAGCACAGGCGAGGAAGCGGGCTGTTGGTCGCGACTCGTGACCTATGTCGCACCTCGCAACCTTTGTCGCACCTCGCGACAGAACTGAATCGCCAAGCAAGGAAACACGCAAAGAGGGAGGCAGGCAAAGTGTTGGTCGCACCTCGCGTCAGTGCTCGATCGCGACTCGCGACTCTGATCGCGACTCGCGATGGCCGCACTGTTTTCCGCTGCTCTTTGCGTGATTTCGCGATTTATTTGACGGTTGTCATTGTAGCGATTCGGTTTATGTAACAATAAAGCATTGGTATATATATGAGACATCTCATATGATGAAGGATAATGAGAAAACTAATTCTCTCTATTTGCATTAAAACTTTAAAGTAAATCTAAGAAGTTCTTCATCTTCACAAATTCTCACAAATTCATTCTCAATTGATAGTGTTCATAGTAAGCGTGACCACTATTGGTTTCTTCTTTGTATCTCGAAGGTGAATTTCGTGAAACCCGTGCTTTACGAATAGGGTCGGAATATTACTTTTGGGAAAGTGAGATCCACGCCTAGAAGATTGTTCATCTTGTGACTCTTGTTCATTTTGTATTTAACTATAACATAAAGGAACATTGGGAATTCATGAAATAAAATTTCACTTCAAAAGACGTTAGCATGAAAATATTATAATAGAATTACGCTAGAATTCACAATTTGATTTTTCACCATGTACTATGAGGTTTTACAAATATCATAAGGTACTTCACGTTTTTAAAAATTAATCGGGCACCCCTTAAGTTTGCATATAATATATCGACATCTTCAAGAATTGATTGGTGTTAATTATGTTAACTTAAAGGGTACCAGATGAATTTTTGAAACCATAGGACCTCATGAATTTCGTAAAACCTGAGGGGTACATTGTCAAAAATCCTTTTTTGTTGTTGATAAAATGAGCTTTAGGAGTATGTATGACAAATATAAAATTTTGAGAAAAAGATTTCTTTTCTTTAGCTATACTCTTATGTATTTTTCTTTATCTTCTAGTCTTGAATTCATCAATTAATATTCCTAAACGTTTAGATTTTTTCTAACAATTTCCTAGTTATATGTGTGCAATTGGCTCTTAGGCTCCGTTTGGTAGGGCGTAAAATATTTTCAGTGTAAAATGATTTTCATGGAAAACAATTTACAATGGAAAACACAATTCCAAATTTAGTTTTCCGTTGTTTGGTTCGATGTAAAAAAAATGATGAAATGAAAGGAAAATGAAAGGGAAAGTAAGGAGGTAGTGAGAGGAGTGTACAAGAGAAAGAAGGAAAATAGTTTTCCCTTCATTTTGAAAGGAAAATGGTTTTCCATCCTTGGAGAGTAATTTTACCCCAAGGGAAAATGGTTTTACACTCTTTTGCCAACCAAACAATGTAAAACTGAAAATAGAGGAAAACAGTTTTCCGGGAAAACGTTTTACGCCCTACCAAACGGAGCCTTATTCGCTTTTGAAGCTTAAATTTGACATGTAAGGTGATCCACATATCTTTTTCATCACTCTTTTGAAGATGTGTGAGATGGAGTTGGCATTTTGTTACTGAAAGCCAATGAAAAATATTAGGTCATGCAACTAATTAATAATCTTTAGCTGCAGTGTCAAGGGCACAATTGATAGGTACAAGAAAGCATGCTCTGACCAATCCGGTGCTGGCTCAGTTGCTGAAGCCAATGCTCAGGTAACATACCGGATTTAATTTTCTCATTTTTCTCATATGTGAAAGTTTTGTAAGAACATATAGATAACTTTAATGGCAAATGATCTTCCATAAACAACATTTTCAAGGAATTAGCACAATTGTAGATTAGTTTTCACTCTTTATATTCGAAAGGTAATTGTTTTACCTCCGTTCATATCTGCTAACCAAACCAAAGAATATCCAATAACTACTTATTGATGGAAATGTTTCCCTCCAAACCAAACAGTTTCACAGATTATTGTGATTTGTGTCGGAGTAGTATGAAAATGTAATGACTACTGTTCAATTTAATTGACAAAATTCGGATTTATAATGCAGTATTATCAGCAAGAGGCTGCAAAGCTGCGGAACCAAATTCGCACTGCAACAGAGAACAACAGGTAAATCTCATTGGATAAATTACATTGGTATGTAAATCTCTAGGAGCAAGATGATAAAAATGTGTGGTACAAAAAAATCTGAAACAAAACAAAAGGTTGCTTTCCAGGCACATGATGGGCGAAGGGCTGAGCAGTTTAAGTATGAAGGAGCTGAAGAACCTTGAGACTAAATTGGAGCGCGGTATTAGCAGAATTAGGTCCAAAAAGGTACAGAACTATCATCAAAGTGATATGAAACTTTCAATTTGCTGATAGACAGGGATTTCCTCTTGCTTTTTAGTTATATTGATGATTGTTTCCTGTGTTGGCCAGAATGAGCTTCTATTTGCTGAGATCGAGTTCATGCAGAAAAGGGTAATCTCATCTGTCCATACATCTTACTAAAACAGCTTGAAAATGAACCTTATGTCGATTCTATATCTAAGCAGCTAATATGGCATCAAAATTATATGGAGTTGTAGTTCATTTAGTAATGTAGTTGTTCTATTTTTAGATTACAGATGCTTTGTTTTCATGCTTGAGTAAACGAAATTTTGAAGCAAAAGGACAAAGTTAAAATGCATATATCTGTTATACAGATGGATTCTGTGCAGTAAGAATCAACCAAACTTTGAAGAACATGGAATTAGATTCAAATTTGAATAGATTGTATTTGAAAAAGCCAAAATAATAAAGAGAACGTATTGTGTCGGACTCGTTCGACCATAATCTTTGGTCGGACGACTTTCAGGTGGTTTCAATTTTTTCCAGTTAGTCTTAATTTTTTTTCAGTTAGTCTTAATTTTTTTTTTTCAGTTAGGCTTCATTTTTTTTCAGTTAGTCTGAATTTGTTTTCAGTTAGTCTTCATTTTTTTAGTTAGTCTAAATGAAAGTAAGTTACCTCTAAATGAAAGTAACTTAGGTCTAACTGAAAGTAACTTAGGTCTAACTGAAAGTAACTTAGGTCTAAATGAAAGTAAGTTAGGTTTAAATGAAAGTAAGTTACCTCTAACTGAAAGTAACTTAGGTCTAACTGAAAGTAAGTTAGGTCTAAATGAAAGTAAGTTACCTCTAAATGAAAGTAACTTAGGTCTAACTGAAAGTAACTTAGGTCTAACTGAAAGTGACTTAAGTCTAAATGAAAGTAAGTTAGGTCTAAATGAAAGTAACTTAGGTCTAAATGAAAGTAACTTAGGTCTAAATGAAAGTAAATTAGGTCTAAATGAAAGTAACTTGGGATTCTTAGTTTTATTATTCTTTCATTTAACAACTAACTAATATTTAAAAAAAAAACACTAACCTCTGCTTTCCTCTCACTTTCTCCTTCTTCTTCATTCCTCTTAGCTGATTTATTTCTTCTTTGTTAGATCAATAAAGAATGGAGACTGAGATTAAGAATTTCATGAAAAATAGGATTTATGAAAGAACTTAAGAATTTCATGAAAATCTTCCAAGTCTTATCTTCATTAAGAATTTCATGAAGAATTTCATGAAGATGATGAGCCGAAGCTCAAGTATTAGAGAATGGGAGGAAGCTTATTTTTTTGTTGTCCATTATTGACGCTACTTGTATTGCTGTGAGGAGATTTGGAGAATACAATTTCATAATCCTATAAATAGTTGGGATCATTATTCCATGTGTTGCTTTGTCTTGATGCATTTGGGGTTAGCAATCTTGGAATTGGCAACGTGAGGTTGATCTAATAACAGACTTCCATTGTGGTGAGTGACTGGTGACCAAAAAAGTGAAGCAGAGAGAAGATGTATTGGACTCAGCCCGTTTGACAGTAAACAATACGTCAGACGGTCTGACCCAATACTTTCACAATAATTAAAGCCCTTTATCAATAGATACCTTGTGTCAAAGCATGATCAAGAGAAAAGTTGAGAACAAAAGGAAGTTGATCACTTTTTTTCTTGAAGTAGAAAGGAAGTTGATCACTTAGTAAGTTGTACAACTTCATACCTTATGGAAAGCATGATAAAAGGAAATAGTTTTAGAAACTTCACTTCAAAAAAAAAAAAACAACAAGAATGACACAAAGAATTTAACTCACGGTTTAAAACACCTCTTCTTTAATCAATAAATTGCAAAAAATAACAACTACTATATGTTTTTCCTCTCAACTTCAATAAAAATTGCCCCCTACTATCCTATAGTTATAGGCTTTACAAGATCTTCTATTCCTACTAGAATATGGACTTCTAAAATGTTCTAATTATATTACTGGACTTCTAAAATGTAGTAATTAGGAAACAATATAATTGGAGAATAAGTAATTTATTTCCTGCCTAAGCTCTTAAGTATAATGTTCTAATTATTTTAAACTTCCTACTCCATAATACTTCCATACTCAATTAGTTCTAATTAATATTTGGCGTGTTCCTTGGATTGTATACCCAACAAGTAGATCTTACACCAAGGACCATGAGATACATCATTCTCCTGATTATATGTTATTTTTGTTACACATGCATCATGCATGTATGCTCAAATTGAAAGAACAGAGAAGTATATAAACTGAACATGCAAATGTAAAACACATATCATTATGATGAAAAACTATGAAACTGCAACTAAAACAAGCTAGTATACATATCAAG